>NC_136814.1:22997308-23239808 GCF_951394365.1 Tetrao urogallus
TGGAGGAACTTTATACTGGAAAAGGGTCACAGTGCTGAGGATATGGGAGGCAAAAAAGAAACAAACAGAAACCAAAATGCACTGAATCATGCTGGTCAATTAAAGGGCACAGCATTGCCACCCAAATGGAGGGGAGCAGGAATCCAGAATACACTCAGCTTCAACCACATTCAAACACGTGTATTTCATAATGAAAGCATCTGTACTGATCTGTAGTGAATCTGGAGCCACCCAGATGTTGGGTATTTTATTTGTTTTAAACTGGCACGCTCCTTTCCTGGACTGATAAATGAATGGAAGATGGAAGTGAAAGGGAATAAATAAATCTTGCATGGAGAAATAAATACATTTTCCCTCTTCACAGCATCAGCCAAACTCTGGGGAAGTAGGGAGACAACCACGTGTCATTTCATCATCTCATAAACTGATCAGCTTGATTTCTTGGTGCTATATTGGCCAATACAAATGAGATCATGTCATCAATGCGCAAATGTCAGAGGCCAAAAGCTACAAGAACAGCCCAGATACAGTATTTCTTTAACATCCAGAAGCAAGGAATTACACTTTCTCTTGAATGATTTTATTAGGCAGATTGTCACTTGTGCCCCTCTTTCAGTCCAGATACCCCACTCTGCTAAATTCCTCTAGCAGAGGGAATATATACACAGCTTTACAATTTTGGTCATGCCGTTCCAGAGCTTATACCATCCTGCTCTCAAAAAGAAGTAGCCATCTATTCCTTAAAACTGCCAGGAAACAGCCTTGTTAGAAATGTTGGTGGGCAGTCACAGAATCACAGAATCACAGAATCACAGAATCACAGAATCACAGAATCACAGAACTGTAGGGGTTGGAAGGGACCTCCTGAGATCATCGAGTCCAACCCCCCCTGCCAAAGCAGGTTCCCTACACCAGGTAGCACAGGTAGGCATCCAGGCAGGTCTTGAACATCTCCAGAGAAGGAGACTCCACCACCTCCCTGGGCAGCCTGTTCCAGTGCTCCGTCACCCTCACTGTAAAGAAGTTCTTGCGCATGTTTGTGCGGAACTTCCTATGCTCCAGTTTCTGGCCATTTCCCCTTGTCCTGTCTCCACTCACCACTGAAAAGAGTCCGGCCTCGCCATTCTGCCCCCCACACCTTAGATATTTATAGACCTGGATCAGGTCCCCTCTCAGTCTCCTTTTCTCAAGGCTGAACAGACCCAGTTCACTCAGCCTTTCCTCATAGGGGAGATGCTCCAGGCCCTTCACCATCTTCGTGGCCCTCCGCTGGACTCTTTCCAAGAGATCCCTGTCTTTTTTGTACTGGGGAGCCCAGAACTGGACGCAGTACTCCAGATGAGGTCTTACCAGGGCAGAGTAGAGGGGGAGGATCACCTCCTTTGACCTGCTGGCCACGCTCTTTTTAATGCACCCCAGTAAGCCATTGGCCTTTTTGGCCACAAGGGCACACTGCTGGCTCATGGCCAACCTGTCGTCCACCAGGACACCCAGGTCCCTTTCCGCAGAGCTCCCCTCCAGCAGCTCATCCCCCAACCTGTACTGGTGCATGGAATTATTCCTCCCCAGATGCAAGACTCTACACTTGCTTTTGTTAAACCTCATCTGGTTTTTTTCTGCCCAGCTCTCCAGCCTATCCAGGTCTTGCTGAATGGCAACACAGCCTTCAGGCGTGTCAGCCAATCCTCCCAACTTCGTATCATCGGCAAACTTGCTGAGGGTGGCCATTATCCCCTCATCAAGGTCATTGATGAAGATGTTGAACAAGACCGGACCCAGCACAGACCCCTGAGGAACACCGCTAGTTACAGGCCTCCAACCGGACTCTGCACCACCAACAACGACCCTCTGTGCTCTGCCAGTCAGCCAGTTCTCAACCCACCTCACTGTCCACTCATCTATCCCACACTTCCTCAGCTTTGTTATAAGGACGTCATGGGGGACAGTATCAAATGCCTTGCTGAAATCAAGGTAGACTACATCCACTGCTCTCCCCCTATCCACCCAGCCAGAGACAACATCATAGAAGGCTACCAGGTTGGTCAAGCACGACCTCCCCCTTGTGAACCCGTGCTGACTACTCCTGATAACCTCCTCTTCTTCCAGTTGTCTGGAGATGACATCCAGTACAAGCTGTTCCATCACCTTTCCAGGGACAGAGGTGAGGCTGACTGGCCTATAATTGCCTGGGTCTTCCTTCTTTTTTGAAGACTGGGGTCCTTGGGAAACCCAAGTCCTTGGGAAACAGGGCAGAAAGCAGGAAATCTCAGCATCTCTCATACCTGGATTGGGATTTTTCTATCAAATCCTCACTGAGGCAACTCTGAGTCTAGTGAAAAGTTGTGGTCCACATGAGCACACAGCAACAGCATGCTGGGGATGAGACCCTATGCATGGGAAAAGAGCTGTTCTCTCAGGATCTTACAGCAAGAGCTGCTGCTGTCTAGGCAAGCTAACTCAGTTCTATTGAATATTTTTCAGTAAGTTCAACAAATTCTGTATGTACCTTAACAGAGAGAAAATTATATTGAACAACTGTGTTAATACATGTGATTTTGAATGGTTTATCTGGGCAAGGACTGATGAAACCGAAGAAAAGATTATGGATTAGATAATTTTTGTCACACTGCTGATGACCTTATCGTTATATTGCTTACTAGGTCATTTTCTGCACTGAATGAGATTAGCAAATTCCTTCCCCAGTGACTATCAATTCAGTTGCTATTTTTAAGGTTTCTTTTTCTTTGACATACATAACCCAAAGCAAGTCACATCAACTTTTCTCTGAGATGAATTTTGTTCCTGTTTCTTTACCTTCAGAACACCTCACACAGTGTTTTGAGTTTCATTGAATCACAAGAAAAGGAAGAATGGGATCTGACATCTGGAAATGATTATGAAAACTTATTGTACTGCAAAAATATGCTTCTTTTTCCCTGCCCAATTCTAGCACAAAGCAGTGATACTGAAACAGATGCCAGACTAAACAGTGGAGAAAACAATGCAAATATGAACTTCGCCACCTTCAACCTAAGTACTCAGCTGGATCATCAAGGAAAGTACAAACTGGACTGTATGGATATCCTGAAGTGGATGAAGGTGGCTTTCTGCTTTCTGCTTTCTGCTTTCTGCTGGGGAAAGCAATATGAAATTTTTGTGTATACATATATATTTATATATCTTGTGAACATAAGCAAAATTTGATATCACTGAAAACTAGCTGGTCTTAAGTTGCTGAAGTGTGAACTCACAGCAGAAAGATCTAGTTTCTAAAAAAGCTCTAGGAAAATAGGCATCTCTAGCAGAGAAGGAAGTCAGAAGGAAATCAACTAAAAAGAATGTCTGCTCCATTTCCTCTGAGACTTAGGTATTTCTATCTCCAGAAAAGGGGAAATAACTGCAGCTTGCCTTGGGCCCCAGATGCCTCAGCCGCCTCAGCCAGCTCTTTCTTGGGCTTTGTCATTTTCTTTTTTGATGGTTTTGGGTTTTGAGTGATCTGGCTTTATTATCAGTCTCCCTTTCTAAACATATTTTTGCTCTATCAAATATTATCAGTCTGCCTTTCTAAACATATTTTTGCTCTTTCAAATAACCACTGATTCTGCATTTAGCTAGTAATATGGCATTGGATTGCTTGACTCTGTTGAAGTATTTTCTTGTGTCTGAAAGTTCAACTAACTTTTTATGTACATATATCTGACTGTCATTTATTTTTAATTCAATCAAGACCAAGTTACCAGTATTTTGAAAATCCTTTCAGTGTCCAGCCATATGACAGTCTGATTCAGTATTCAGAACAAACAGGTGATCACCTCAGAGAATTTACAACCACTGAGCATAGGTGGGAGAGAACTGTGAGAGTGAGAAGTTATTCTAGAAACCTACGTGGGGTACAAGCAGCTTACCAGGTAAACAAGTAAAAGTAGGGGACATTCAAACACTCCTTCAATTTGACATCAATTTTTGTTCTGTGAACTTACTGTGAATGTAATTCCATCTTGCTGTCACTCTTATAAGCATAGAGATATAAACATGGTCAGCAAGAAGTCTGAATCAGTACTGTTGATCTTCCTGTCAGCCTAATATTCTCTAGCTTCCTTCTCCACCTCCTGACTTTCACTACTGCCCTACACTGTCACTAGCACTACAATAAGGCTGCTGTGCAACCAGTAAGCACAACATCCAGTCCTACTCTTCTTTGTATGACCACTACACAGTCCACTACAATCTCTTTTGCTCCATGGGAGAGCCCACATACACAAAATCTCTAGACCTTCTCCACGCCTCTCATGGACTAGATGGACTTGCATTTCTGCTCATTATATTTAGTTTCAAACACACTTAGAGGAGTTATTCACAACTGGTAGGCAGAAAGTATTATGTGTCTGCTGATATAAAAACAATCTGTAGATTTTACGTATTGCATCATAAAAAATTATGACTCCATTATTTATCATCTGAAATGTGATGCTATTCAGTTTGTTTTTCTGTTTCACTGAAATGCTAGATGAGTGAATTCTCTGAAGTGGTATAAAAAGTAGCAGATTATGAAAACATAGGAAGACTATGAAAGTACGACTTTCCATTCCCTGCTCCACTGCATTTTTCCAATGTAGAAAAGAATATCTAAACTTTGGAAACTCTTGTAGAAACAGCAAAACTGTTCCAGATAACCTTCTTTAGGAATGGGTAAGCATTGGCTTGAGTTACTCACCCGAGTTGCCTCGAGTTCCTACTACTTGATGGGGCATAGTCCAAGGTCAAGCAGCTCCCCATGTGGAGCTTGATTTTTCTTGCCTGATAAAACATGGTTGATTTGCCTGAGGCCAAGCCACAGTGTGATCCAATAGAAGGAAGTGAAGATGGTGGGAGAGCTTGGATTCAAGCCACAAACCAAAGTGTAATTAGGCACAGATAATGTCATGTCAGAAAGCACTGCTGAAACCAACAAGTCAGCTCTGGCTGAAACCAACAAGCAGTTAGGTGTTATCAGGCAGTTATCTAGGCAGGTATTTTAACTGGAATCACATTATCATCTGACTTTTACTGCTGCACATGGGAGGGGAATTGTCGCTTGTCTTTGCAAATCTTTGGATGAGACCAGAAATGAGCAGGTACTCAGGTGTTTCCCTCTTCATATACTGACCCAAACCAGTAAAAACAGCTTGAAGACAAGTTGCTTAATCTCCTGATTCCAAGTGCACGATTTGCTAGTTCTTCTCATGCTCATAAAAATGTGCCTTCCAGAGCATATCAGGCATCCACTTTTTTCAGGCAAAAGTAGCCAATCCAAAGAGAAGGTGTATTCCAAAGCCCATGGTAGCTGAAAAACAATATCTCATCCACGAGTTATTCAGACATCCTTAGGCTCCCCAATATTGGCTGGAAATGGTTTTTCCTACAGGCTGGTTTTCAAACATACAGGCTGTAAAGTTCAAGGGAACTACTAGCAGCCTCGTCATAGCCCATGATGCTGTGAACAGCAGCATGTGGTAAACAAATTTCAGCTCCTTACATGCATCTTGGTAACAGCAGTAGCAGCAGCATTCCTTTTCTCCACAGTCTACATATTCATGGCATAGGAGAGACAGTTTCAAAAACATGCTGATATATTGGAGAGGCTGTAAAAGTGATTGGAGTGCTCAGGAAAACGCAAAATAACAAGAGCTGTTGTGTCCAATCTATGCGTTCTATCAAACATGAAAGTGAAAGACAAGCTGTTCATCACATGAAAACATTCAGAAAAGAAAATACGAGGGATTCAAGTCTTCACTCTAAGGCCAGAACGTGTAAATCTAGCCACTGAAGCCAAATAAAATCAAATTAGACTACAGGAGAACTTTTTAATTGCAATCATGATTATCCACTGGGGTAAAACCCGAAGAAAGTGGTGAGCTCTCTGCATCTCATTGTTTCTTATATCAGGGGGTAGGTGCTTTGCTAGAGAAGATGATTTCAACAAGCAAATTAGAAGCTCAGTGCAGCAGTGAAATGCAGCCTGTGTGTTATTCAGAAGGTCAGACCAGATGATCTAATGATGTCTTTTGGCTTCAGAATTCTGTTTGTGAATCTGTGAATCCTCTTTTTTTTTTTTTTTTTTTTTTTTTTTTTTTTTTTTTTTCCAGCTCCAATTGCTCTGTGCATAAACAGAGCTGAAATGCTAGTGCCTGCCACTAACAGTATCAGTGTTTACACAGTTGCATTAACATCACTTCCACATCATTTTCACCCGGCATCCAGGGCAACATTAACAAGACAGACGCTGTCTGCCTCCTTTCGCACTCAAACCAAGGGACAAATGCATGACACAGGACTCTCTCCAACGAAGCTCTGGAAAGTGTGAGGGCCAGCGGTTGGCGGGGCGATGCTCCTCGAAGCAAAACGGCCATTCATCCGTTCTGCTGCGGATCCGGGAAGGCAGGAAAAATCTTTCCCCGCCCACTCGAGGGCTCGCAGGCAGGGCTCTCGCCGGAGGCCTTGCCCATCGGCCACAAGGGGGCAGCGCCGCGCCGCGCCGAGCAGGCAGGGACCGAGGCCTGGGCGGGTGCGGAGCCAGTATCCAGGCCGGGGCTCGGCGTGCTGCGTGCCGGCCGCTACCCGGGTACTGCGCGGGTGCTGGAGCGGACGGGCCCGCGCTGCTCCGCTCCTCCTTCTCTTTAGCAGAAGGTCTTTTTTCTTTTTCTTTTCCTTTTTTCCTTTTCCTTTTTCTTTTTCTTCTTCTCCCTTTTCTCTTTCTTCTTTTTCTTCTTTCTTCTTCTTCTTTTTCCTTTTTCCCCCTGAAACCTAAACTAGACGCCTTGAAAGGCATAGGAGTAGCAGAAGTCAATGCAGTATTTCCAGTCGCATTGCTCCTGTGTCATTCTGAAGCCATACTGGCTAGAATTAAAAGCACTGTGCTCCTGGAGCATCTGCTGTTGCTTTACATTTGCATATACAGCCAGGAAAGGTTTTGGTGAGAAACATAACCAAGGCACACACAGATTTATGTTCACAGGAGAATATCCGTGGGGAAACAAAAGTTTTAAATGTGTAATTCCGTAGATTAGTAACTAGTATATTTTAGGAATTAACAATCCTTGTAAACTCTGAGGATTTAGAGTTTTAATAAACCAAATGTTTGGTGAGCTAGACCTGCTGTCTGTTTCACACGTGATTTATGTGCTAAGCATTATTTCTGAACCCATAAATGCCAGTTCCAAAGTGCTTGCAAAACTCAGTAACACTACAGCGGTTTGCTCTGTTCACTCAGAACTCTGAAGTCCTGCTATTTTTGTACAGCATTAAATTCTGCCTTTATTTTTAGCACACTCTGATAACTAGACAGACATACATACTGTGGCAATGAAAGTTTACAGCAGAAACACCCACCACATTCTGAAGCACTTGTTTTGCTTCCAGAATTTGTGTTTGATGTATGGCAACATTTCAAGACACAAACGATGTGACACAATAGTGATAGAAACATTCTAATCCCTTGGAAGATGAAGTTTGGCCTCTCTCTCTTTTTTCCCATGCCGTGATTCTTGTATTTATTATGAACAAACTAGCAGGAAATTAATTTTATATTTAGATTTACTGTGCACTCAATACCTATGCTCCAAAACCCAGCCACCCGAGTTTTCACTGTTCCCCTGCTAGCTCCCTTTCCCATTGCCACTTTTTCTTGTACAGCCAAAACCACAGTTTTTAAACTCTGCGTGCCTCTTTCTCCTGCACTGTTAAAAAGCAACAAGGGATTTGATTCCACATTTTTTTTTTTTTTTTTCTTAGAACCCCTTCCTTTCTTCAAAAACAATTTTTCCTCATTCAGAAAAGATACTAAAAGAGTTAGACCAGGATCTTGAGAGCAGATAAAAATTAGGAGAGTTTTGCTTCTTATTCCATTTTTTTTCATTATAGCAGAAAAATTGAGTGTCCTTTCTCTCAAGTTCATAAGCAACAAAATAATTCCTTTTATGCATGGTTTCAATAGATGACAAGATGTTTTCCCTGTGCTTGAAAAGGAAATGAGTAATAAGTAATTATTTTCACAAGATAAAGTTAATTCAACAGGAAAGAACTATACTTCAAGATAAACTTGAAGTGTGATAATTATTTTTTTAGATTTGTTGTGGTTTTTTTTTTGTTTTGGTTTGGTTTTTTTTTGCTTTGACTGCAGTTTATGTGGACAGCATTTTTAAATGAGTGGCTTCTAGCTTATATAGTAACCATTGCAGATCCAACATCACAACTGAATAGAAACAAAAGCATCTCACATAATTTAAATGACTTGAAGAGCCCTTTACACTGCATCTGTTACTCCTACGAATTCACTGACCCTTTGATAATGAAACAGTTAAAAATATTAAAAATATCTGAACGAAATTGGCTGGGTCAAATTGCTCCCTGTTACAATTCCATAGAGTATACTGGGGATGAATTTAGCACAATTTTATCAGCATTATAAAAGCTACATCCAGTCATTACCCAGTTGATAAATTATTCAGGAGATTTCCTTCCATACAGGCCATTAGGGAAAAAGAAAATCCTTTTTCAATCAGTCATTGTCTCGTCTTTATTTTTGGTACTAATTTAAGAAAACAGACTGCATTAAGAAGTGATTAATACTGCAGGTTGCATGCAGGTCAGGAGCATTGTTCCTCTGTGTGCAGGGGTCGATACAGCTTGAGCCCATCCTACACAAAGCATAAGCAGCTTGGAAGTCAGCTGAGCCAGTCAGCCCAGCACCATTTCCATCACTGACCACCTCCTGGTTACAGAGGTCGGAGCAGAAGATGTGCAGTGCAAACAAAATTAAGATGTATCACTGTGCATCTATCCCCTCAGCTATCCTGCAGTTTGCCTTTAAATCTTTTGATAGTGCTCATGACGAGCTTTTCCTATTACAGAGTTTGTCAAGCAATGGGACGCTGGATACTAAGCATAGTAAACCCCTTTTTGGCTGCACAATTTCTACCCTCATTACCACAGCCATGTCCCTTAAAAGCACTTAGATGTTTGAGTTCATATGCCAAAATCCAATATTTCTGATCCTCCGAGATCTATTTTCTCCTGTTTTGAAAACTCAACAAATATCCATATTTTCTCAGCATTCAATTCCTGACTGCAATGTTCAAGGTCAGATTCATTACCTTGTTGAAGCCTTGTTGCACTTCCAAATGCCTTTGGGATTTCCCACCTGGAAGATTATGCCTTTTTTCCTATCTTTTTCTGGCCTGAGAACTCCCAGTGAACACAACAAACATTTGGGAGAGAAAAAGGAGGTCTTTTCCCCATTCCTCCTGCTTCAGCCAACAGTTCTTGAGTAGCTGTAGCTATCAAATAATCCGTGGGACATCTCAGCTAAAATCTCCCACCAGCAGTTTCTGAATAGGGTATCAAACTTCAATCTCTCATCTGGGAGAGAAATGCATCTCTCTTGCCTATGTCAGTCTGTAGTGAGTTAATTTCCTTACTATTTTTTTATTTGTAATACAATTTTTGGATACAAACTGGGGGATGTACAGGGATTGAAGTCTTCCAAGTTCAGGTCCTGTACGTGGGGCTACAGTCTGATTTTCAGTCCTTCAGTGTAAAATATAGCTAAGAGTATTGAGGATCTATCACCAGATTGACATTTTTTTTGAGAACTCCAAAATGTTGGGAAGATTCTAGCAGACATAGAGGGAATTATGAACTGTAATAAAGAAATTATCTTTATAAAATTCCATTAATTTTTTCCTTACTTGAGACATTTAATGTTTTTCCTATAATCTAAACACAAGATGAATACCTGGCTCATCCTCTCATATTGGAAAAGAATAAGCAAAACAATCTGTGAAGAGGAATTGTTTCTGTCATATCAGTTTGGGCTCATTACATTAGGGCCTGGAAGATAATGCCTAGCTCTGCAGCAGAATTCGTGCTACTCTGTCATGCGGGTGAAACTAATTCATAATAGGAGATAGAGTTACACACTTATAAAGCCAATAACCATGCCAAAGCTTTGATGCGTTATATAAAAACTCAATATCAGCTTTCACTCCCCTTCAGTTCTGCCTGACTTAAAAATTTCCCCAGTCTGCTCTGTTATTTCATATCCAACATAAATTCTCTGCAATGTAAGTGAGCACAAAGCACAGTCCTCTCCCAAACCAGATGATATTTAAATTAGCTTCATCTATTTGCTTATTTAAAGCAGCAAGACAGCAGGGATAGCTGAGCTCCACCTTGATGGCATAATAAACTTGAACTTAGTGATATGTGCTGGGGTTTGATTTATGCTGTTGACAGATTCTAGGCTTCAACAATGAATGTGTTAGAGGAGATGTAAATGCAAATGGCCACATGGTTTTCCAGAGACATAAGTTCTCCAATGGTCTTATACTAATCACTTCCACATTTAACTCTTGTTTTCCTCAATGTAAGCTCCCTGCTTTTCACAGGAAAATTATGGACATTCAAACCAAATGTATTTATTCACCAGCTCAAGGAGTTTTTTTTTGAATAATAAAACCAATTTTAAAACAAATAAAAAAGTACTCATCTTTCTGAAATATCTCTTAAAGGTGCATTCCAATATGTGTTAGAGCACTGCCCTGACCGAATGAGAACTGACATGGGGTAAAAATCAGTATAAGAAATGTCAACCTCTATTTCCTATGCTGTTATAGATAAATTATACTTTTCTTTTCTTTTTTTTTTTTTTTTTTTTTTTTTTTTTTTTTTTTTTTTAACTGTCTCTGAAAATTTCAGTTGGGAACATACATCTGTAATAACAGCATGAATTTTTTACCAAAAGATAATGCTGTTTTCCTTCTCATTTCGGAAAGCCTCGTCTCTCTCTCCTTCTCAAGAACCACAGATGAATCTTTAGTATCTGTTCTTAGACTGAATTCCAAAGCATGGGTGTTTTCCTTTTGGCTTGAAATGAGACAAGAAAGTCCCAGAGATGCTGCTACCTTTCCCTAGAATTCTTGCCCTGCTTAAAACAAGACATAAATTTTGCATTATAGAAAACCTGTTAAAGGAACTAAAAAGAGGGGAAATCCTGATGCCTTGGCATTATAATTGTCTATTGAAGTATGACTCACTTCTTATCAAGATTACACATGTATAGCCATGCTGACAGCTCAGTAGGAAATGTTCTTCTCCTGCGGCTTCCAAGAAGAGCACAACTCATTCACTGCACCCATTGACAGCCCACAGCTCCTACAGAGAGCGTCTCGTGCAAGCAGATGTTAGTGGTGTTGGCGTTTTGAGGAAGGAAATGACCTTGCCTATGAAGGGGCAAGGTCACAGACAAACCAGCAGCTGTCTTTTTAGACAGGAAATGCTGAACACTTAGCTGATGTTACTTTCTTTCTTCTCGATTTTTGTGTGAAAGGAAACAGAAGCCACACAAGCCTAGGGGAATGTCTTGGCTGGCAACCTTCTGTGAAATTCAGTGAAATCATAAAGATGTGGGGCCCGATCTTGAATGTAACTGCTGTACAGAACTGTGAGGGGGAAGAAAAAAAAAAAAGTTTTGCAAGGCAGAGCTGTTGATCCACCTCCAGCTTGAAAGCCAGCAGATACTTGTACCTGCTAGTGGATGCCAGCCAGCACGAAGTGCCCACGATTTCCAACATAAGTCTTACTTCCTTTCCTCGTTGTACTCGCCCCATCCTGTTCCTTTGTGCTTTGAAGAGAGCAAATGCAAACACAAGGCTTTTCCTAATATCTCTGTGGAATTGATAGTCAAATCAGCTTTAGGATTTAAGGATTTTTAGGATTGCTGTTTGTACAGGCTCTGCTCAGAAGTATTTTGTTGTCAAAACACAAAACACATACAAGGCTCTGTTTGCCCTTGCTCTTGAAGCCATTCCTGTTCTTTCCAGCTTTCCCGTAGAGACATTAAAGCTAATATGAGTTTATCTGTTGTGGTAAACAAAAAAGAAAGAGACTTCATTCAAAAACTCCAGAAATTGGAGTTTCAAAGAAAAAAATTTCACAATAAGACTGAGAGAGCTGCCTGCTGTGTAATAGCCTTGCAGTATCTGCTGAGTTGTCTCGTAAAGACTTGCAAAAGAAAAGAGATGGTTTAGTAACACCCAGATTACTCAAAGCCAGCCTTTCAAAACAAAACAGGAAGCTTTTGCTTTGCACTGGCTGCCTGACTGCAATGAAAGCATTTGCAAAGGGCTGTTGCACGCAACACAAGTCATTGGAGACCCTCTCTTAAAAAGAAGTATCAATGATCCCAAACATTTCTACTGTTTCTTTACAATCTTTTTGCACTATATCTTATTTTCATCATTTGTAACAGATTTAGTTTCAAGGAATCTTATGGATTATAGGCAAGTCTGCTAAATCATTACATTAACACTTCCTCATCCCTAGGCATATCACTTTATAAACTTGAAACCTCACAGTGTTCTCAGAGCAAGCATTACCTCTGTTTTAGAGTAAGAGAGAAGTAAGCCATATTGCTCAAGCCATGCCAGGAAGTCAATGTCTGAGCCACCATCAGTATTCTGGATTTCATTGAGTCCCCCACAGCCTCAGGCAGGGATGATCTTCGTGAACAGTGGTCCATTGGGACGTTCTTGGAGGGCAGCATTTCAAGGTTGAGCTGGAAACTGCTAAGAAGTCAGTTTTCTGTGAAATTTGAAAAAGACTTCCAGGCTACCTGGAAAGTGAAATTGCCCTCTCATTAACATCAGCTGTTTCAGAAAGGCAGCATCAGTCTGGTGCTAATGTATATCACAAGTTCAGTCACCTTAATAACGTGCAATGAACTCAGTTTGGTCAGCTTTAACATTTAAGAATGTATTATATTTGCAGGCTGTTCCTAGAAGGGTTTTGCTGCCAAAAGCTAGAAAATACCATACAGACTAAAATTTCAGACATTGTGTTAATTTGTCCAGAGTACACTGTTGGATACACATTGCGTGATTCCTCTTTTAGAAGTAGCATACACGTCATTCCACCTGAAAAGCAAAGCAGAACCACAAAGAGCTGAAAGCGATCATGTAAGAAGGTCAAGAAGTCAGAATCAGACACAGTTGTGATTGAAGAATGAAGTTAAAATAGACAGCTGTCCCACCTTGAGCTCATCTTGAAAAATGAGAGAGACGAGTAGACTCCTCTAGATCTCATTCAAACACAATGTTTCCTTTTTCTAATTCCAATATCCTGATCGACATCCAAAACTGTACACTCAGCAATCATCACTATTGCAAAGTGTCTCAAGGTAGTAAGATGCTTTGCATTAAGGCAGCTTGATAATTCTCTGGCTACCAGCATACTAACATAGTATTTGGTTTAGATTACTTTCCTCTTGATAGTCTTTCACTGCACTGTAGCATAATGGTAGAAAGGACTGTTTCACACTTCTTGGTATTTCAACTCTTTATTCTTTCTACTGTAAATTTCCATGTGGCCAGTCTGGGGCCCAGGACATGGGTTTTTAAAAATATCATACATGCTCACAGAAAAAGCTGCATATTCTTTTGAAGGGAGTAATGAATTCCTGTGTTTACAGGACAGTTGCAGTCAGAAAGTTCTTTTTTGTGTGTGTGTATTGTATTGTCTTGTATTTTTTTGCAGTAACAGCACCTTAATTACCTTGCTCTGTATGATGCAGACTTTTTGGCTTAGCAACTGTTTGTTCTTTTTTCTAGCCACGATTTAGAAACCCAGAACAGGTACCCCGGAGAGACAAAGATTCCTGACCTTAACTGTAGGTGGCATTCTTCATCTGTTCATCTGAGTTATTACTTAGGAAACAAGGACAAATGAATAATTTTCGTGTAGCCTTGATTAATGTTATCAGCCCTCTTCTAAGTTTAATTAAATTGTACTTTCAGTTGGAAGGAATTTAGTTTCATAAAATCTGAAGTTGCATAACTGTGTTACCTGGAAAGATTAAAACAATACTCTGCTGTTCTTGCCCTAAAAGCTGAGGAAATGACATGCATTTGAATGATTTGGAGTGTTTCCAGATAAATTCTTCTGTAATGTGCTATGAGGAAGAAAAAGATTTAGTGCTTAAAGGTTTAGACATGGTCTAGAGATGATTTTTAATTGCCTTGAAGCAACAGTGAGTAAATACAGTTACATTAAATATATATATATATATATATCAGCACTATTTTTAGCAAAATCTCAAACAATTTATTTTATTGGGAGTGTTTTGACATATCTAGAATTTTTCATGTATCCTTGGTTACTTGAGACAGCTCTGCAGCCTTCCAGCAGCTTTAGAATTGTCAGAAGATGAAGAGCAAATTTTCTGCTTTCTTGAATGTAGCAAAAAATTCAGTGAGCTTGAAAAAGAGGAGTCACGCAAAGATAGAGCCAGACTAAACTACAAGCAAGCAAGTTATCTTTGAGTATCTCATGCAGCTCTGAGTACATTTTGCTCTCTAAGCTTTTCCAACCCTGATCCTTTTGCTAATGTAGTGCCATCAGTGGTATTAGATTGTGTGCATCGTTCATGATGTAGGCAAGCCATCCACAGAGGAGTAGACTAAGGGCATGGATTCATTTCTATTTGTGATATGGGAGAGTAGAAAACTTCTAATCTTGCAAATAAATCTTCCAAATGGAAATGCAATTCAATTAAATTATTCATTTCCCTTCCCAGCTTAATCAAAGATTAAACTACAAGAAATACGTACTTGTGCCAGATAACTAAAAACAGATGGCTAAGATTCATTTTCTTCATCGGGGAAATTGGTAGGTCAAAGACATTGAGTACCTCAACATTAGGCTTCTTTATTTTTTTTTAATAATAAAAATAATGAAAGGTCTTAGTATATGAGTAGCTCATTTTCTTTTAATATTTTTATTTTTGTAATGACAGTGAGGTGCAGTGAGAACTGTTAAATGAGCTGTGTATCCACATAGCTGAGAGGGTTATGGGAGACATTTCACAGGGATTTATACATTTTTCTACTTTTCCTGTGAAAGATGTATTATCAAAATATTAACTTCAGCCTTCTACATGAATTGAGTTGAAAATCTTTAAGTCTTTTTCAAGGGGAAATACTCAGATAAAGTTTAAAGTAATTATCTTGGAAAATTACATTTTTCAAGAGACACTTTGGGCTCAGTGCAAACAAAATGAAGTCCTGAATTTGGTGAATTTGGTCTAGGTTTTCTGAGGATGGAAGACTAGTGCAGTTGTTCTCCCCTCCATCCCCGTCTCCCATTATTACTGCTTGGTGCAACATTCATTATCTGTTAAGTGGCAGAGATGATGTAATGAGTCTTATCTCTCCCACCCACAGTGTTGCCAGCTTCAGCCTTTGATAAGAAGAGCAGAAGTATAGATCAGTTCCCATAAGGAAAGCTGTGAAAGAGATGAAAATCCTGTATATTGCTGGATAATAGTACCTTAGATACTCTTCCTTAATATTGTCAATGAAAAAATACTAGAATGCTTGCTTTTGATTTATTGTTGTTAGAATGGTATATTAGAATGCAGGAAAATTGTATCAATTTATTTTTTCTCTGTTTTTTGTTTGCTTTGTTTTGTTTCCACCGGCTAAGTAAAATTTAAATACCAAAGCTTAAAGGATTTGTATTTCAGGCCAAACTCGCTATGAATGTTGAAAAAGGAACTGCATAAAGGGCCAGCCTACTCCATAAGGAAAATACATCGCAAATGAAATGTACAAGTAAATAGTGTTGAAGGCTGTTTTGGATTTGCTGCTGACTACATCATAATATTTCAGAGATTTCACTAATATCAACAGTATTTGTATTATTTCACCAGAACAGGGGGATAGAAAATACATTCTTAGACCTGGTTCAGTATACTTGTAACTGTATTACACTGCAAAGTCCTGACCAGGTGAAACTCCAAACAAGACCCCTAAAAAGCCTTGAGCCCAACCTGGCTTGAGCTTATGAATGATTTATATCTCAGCCTTGCTTGTCTGAGTTTTGAAAAAGACCAACTGTATGGGAACTACTGAGTCATGGCCTGAACCTCTGATTGATCACCTGAGGTGAGCCATGAACCAGCCAGAGGAGCACAGGTGAAGGCAATTCACCTGTGCTGCCAGAAGGGGTGGAGCCAGGCTCCAGCCCTCCTAGACCTATTTAAGAGCTGGCTGCCAGTGGGGAAGGATCTCTTCTGGAGATTGCCTCTATTGGTGTTTTGTGGTGAGCACAGCATAAGGGTAAGCCTTCCATTTATTCTCTTTTGTTATCATTGTCCACTTCGCCTAACTCTCTTGATTATATTGTGATTGTAACATCTTGATATCCATTGATTATACACCAACACATGAAGTTCTTGAGTTTTGGGCTTTTTTTTTTTTTTTTTTTTTTTTTTTTTTTTTTTTTTTGACTTTCAAATTGGACCAGTTAATAAGGCCTTTAGTTGCACAGGTGATAGAGAAAAGCAGCTGCATTCTGCATGAGGGAACACACCAATGTTACATAAAATGTTGTCTAGTATATTTTACAGCTGCCTTCATGTTCTCACGTCTGGAAAATATGCTTCATGTTGACAGTTTAACTAGAATGCCATGAGCTGAAGCATGCAACAGATTTCTAGGTTTCGTATTTGGCAGAGAGAAAAAAATAAAACAGCTTTGTTTTTTATAAACATTAGTCATTATGGTATTAACTTAATCCTACAACTCAGGCTGTGTCAGATGTATGTGTATTTACACAGACTTCTGTAATCAAGCAGTGGGTAAATAGTTCCCCTGCTACCTTACCAGCACACAGCATGCTGCCATGTAGGCACAGCAAATTCAAAATACACATTCATAAACATACATTTTATAGTGCAGTATTTTTTCTCTTTACTGAAAATACACCTGATGTGGTGCTCCAGATGAAGTCATGTACACTACAACTCTGCAACAAAACTGAGGCTAGCAGCATTACAGCTATGTTGGCTGCCTGGGTACATAAGCAACAGTATCTTTAATTTGTTGGTAACTTTGCCAGTTATTTTGATAGTTTAAAATTACCCCATGTCTCTTCCCAAGAACTATTGCAATCTGTCACATAAACATGAATGAGATGCAAAATCCAGCTTTACTGGGTATAGATAGATCTCTCCTTGGTCATATCCCTTGAAGTTACTGTGGCAGATAACCTAAGGGGTAGATGACTGGTTATAAAACTGCTCCATTCTGCTCACAGTGAAATGGACACAAGACAGTCTTGAATTCCCTGTAGCAGCACAGGGATGGAACTAACACAAGAAGGCAGCTGCACTTCATGTTTTGTGCCATGGGAGGGTGGCATCTGATTCTTGTGGGTTATTGTAAGAATTAGTTTTATAAATCCCTTTTCTCTTTTATTAATTAATAAAGGGATTTGGGTAAAGCAGAGAAAATTATATAATCTGGGGAGAAATAGTCAGAGAAAAAAAAACTTCATCACATTGTAGATTTAATAATGAGAAGCTTTAGAAACCTACCAGGACCACATCTTCAAAAATCATGCCATGATTTTCCCAAATGAAATTCATTCAGTGTTTTAGAAGAGGGCCTTGGAAAATGAAGTCCTTGATGTTTCTTGTAACACGTGGACAGTGCGTAGGCATATATTCCCATATTCGTGTAAACAGATTGCATGTTTTCCCACTCCTCTAGAAACTGAGCTAATGCAGAATGACTGATCCATTTTTTTGGACTGTCAAAATGCTCACTGTAAATTCAATGCACCACTTAGCTTAATTACGTTGCAGCAGAGGATACAGTCCAAGGAGCACAGTTTCTTTTCCCTTGATTAATAAAGTCTTGGAAATCATGCTCAAGAGCATTCCAAGTTCCCCTAAGGTGAGCAAAAAATGCAATACTTAGGAATTAGAAGTGGTTCACACTGAGACATTAGGCTGTAATTCAGCTCACCCTACATTGCTCACTAATTTACTTCAAAAAAAATTACAAACAGCTTCTGCCCTTCCTCTCCTTCTCAACAATGTTTTGTTTTGTTTTTCTTCCTTCAGGAGGGACAGTTTAGTTATTAGGGATCCCCATTCAGTCTTCATGCTAATTACGTAGTTTGGCAGAATTGTTGGAGGGAACATACACTTCATTCTTCTTTTATGTTTCTGATTCGTAGGAAATACTGTGCACATCCCTGGCAGAAGTTAGGGCCACAACCCAAACATTTTTGCCTTGTTTGTGTAACTGTTCAGTTGGGGACTGGCGGTGAGTGCGAGTTTGCTATAAAACATAAGGAAAAATCAGCTTTTGTAGGAGCTGCAAGGCTAGTTTTGTAGGAACTGTATGCAGAGTGAGCAAACGTTTCTTGTTTTCTCCTTCTCGGTAATTTACTTCTAATGTAAACTGAAGTGCTTGTATCAGTACTTAATCAAATAATTCCCCTCACACACCATTGCAAATAAACATTACGCAGGGAACAGAGGGTGTGCAAGCAAAGCCAATCAATAGTTTCTGTCATAAGACTGCAATAGCAGCAGTACCTAGCAATAAGTAATAACAAAGAGAAATAACATATTTGTGAAGAGAGAGTATCAAATCAATGAGCGTCACTTGGGACCAGCCCAACTGAAGTAAGACAAAAGGCGTGGGGCAAGGAATGGTACACAGGACTCACAGAGACACAATGATGCACCTGATAGCATTAACTGAAAGGTGAAAGCCCACTCAGCAAATTTGAAATGTTACTTCTGTCACGTGGTTCAGTGGTGGACAGAATACTTACAGAATTCAGTTTTGGGGTTTTAAGCCATTTTACAGAAAGTATGTTAGCAAGGTTCAGCAATGTCTCATGTAAATAGGTTGCTCTGAAAGTAATACCTCCTAGTTTTTTTTCTATGGAGACTACAAAAAAGAGCACAATTATGATATTTAATAGAGGAAATTGTCAGCTGCAAAACACTATTCTTCAACACAGTCACTATCACTAGCCATGCATTTTCATCAGTGATGAAGAAAAGCCTGCAGACCTTGCTTATATCAACCTGCAACCACAGGTGTAACCCACTGTTGATATCACCACTGCTGAATGCACTACCTACCACCTCACTGTGCTTGTATCCACTCTTAGGTCTCCATAAATGTTCAGCAAGTATGGATGAATGTCAGTGGGTGCCATTTTTTCCACATGGAGGAATTCAGTGACATACTATTGCTCTATACGCACTTCCATGTCAGATGCCTTTTTGTCAGACTGTTCCTCTGCTGTCATATGTCACGGCAACAAAATGGAACAGATTATTGGTGGGAAGGTTCAGGTTCTACTGCCATACCACCTACATCCACATCTGATGTCGTAGGCCAACATCATAACATGGGAGGCATTACTTTTGGAGCTGTCCTCGTGTTTGTTTTTCATAACATTTCATATACAACTTACTAAAATCTGAAGAGCTTTCAACAAATGCTTTCAAATAATTTCTTCAAACCACGACATACTGAAAGCACTTTTTTTCTCCCTTGAGCAAGAAAAAAGGTCTTTGAAAAGCTTATAGAATGTGCAGCACTGAATGTGTGTCTTGTCTAATGAAACCCCAAGGGATACAGAATGGAGCTCATATCACAGGAGCAATTCTAAGGCCCAGAAACCTATTATTTTGTTATAATTAGTATGGAAATCCTAGCATTCATCACAGAATATTAATTAGTAACATTTTTATTGTATCACCACTGGAATGCCTTAATATCCATTAGGCAACTCATAAAGGTTTTACTTTTACAGGATGGAAGATGCTCATCTCAGGAGCCAGTCTGAAGATGTTGGGGTAATATTGCTGCCTGGAAAGGAAGGTGCTTGGAATGCTAGAAAAAATGAAGATGTCAGCTTTATATTCATCAACACAACAGCTTATCTGACGTTGTAAAATCATGCATTTCACATATTCTGAATGGAGAAAGGGCTGACATGTCAGTTACTCTCTGTTTGTCACTACAATAACAAAAAATTCTAAAATGGGGGAAGTGTTTCCAGATCTCTTGTTAGGAATTTGAAATACCTGCTGATAACAACTGCTGTTTCTCTTTCCTGTTCCTTCAGTAATTATCACTCAGACTGAAAAGAAATGATAGCTGTGGTCTTGTCATTAGAATAAAAAACAGCTGTAACTGAGAAATAGTATGGAAAACAAATGTTAAATGCATCACTTTCAAAATTCAGTGGCTCACTCATCTTTCTGTTGTTAATCTAACGAAGCTTGCAGTTATCTAATTATTTAAAATGGAATAAAAAATAAAATAATATAAAGGCAGATAATCTTTATGTGAACAATTATATAGACAACACTACAAGTTTTGACAAGAGCACATTATAATGCCTAAGGTCAGGAAAGCAAATTGGAATGCACAGAAATAAATGAAGCTTTAGCAAAAGTATGCAGTGGAAAAAAGTATATGAAAGTTCAGGAAAAGAAAAATAAATGAAGGGGAAATTGCTTAAAGAGAATGGGAAAGAAAAAATAAATAAGGAGAAAGCTGTTTAAAAACGCTGGATTGTAAAATACCGTATTCTGCCTTCACTGGAAACCAATCTAATGGCTACTTTTTTATAGGTGGAAGGGTAAACACTCCGACTGAAACACTTTGGATTCCAAACAGCATTGCCAATGCAAATATCACCAGGAAACATAAGCTGTGCACAACACTTGCCCAATAGTTAATTCTGTTGTTCTGACTTTTACAGGCAAAAAATGCTGTACATGTTGTTCAGTAACATTATACCTGAGCCATGCATATGGATAGGTTTCCTCGATAGCCTCAGTGCATGCAGGGCCTGCCTGGCCAGCAAGGGGCTTGCCCATCACAAGCCTCCCGAGCCTGAAGGGCTCTACTGTCATCATTCATTAAGCTCTTAAGATAGGGTACCTTTCAAGTTTTTTATTTTACTCTTGACATACAGAAAAACTACGCTGCTTTGTGTGTTTGTGCCAGTGTTCCCCCACACCTAAGGATAGACTCACAGTTTCAATCTCAGCAACTTGTGCAGTATCGAACCTGAGCTAGTTGAATGACCTTTGCCCTTGCATCTCTATGCATATGGTTAAAACAAACTGTTTGTGATCAAGTTGCCCTACTGCTTTCAACGGTTTACCACAAAATATCATCTGAGAACCTCTGAGAAATGTGAGGAATTTGTGCTGGCCTTCCTCAGGTCAATTAGAAGTGGCATGTTCACTAATATGGTTGACTCCATGAAAAACATGCCCACAGGGTCACAGCTCTACCAAACCTCCAGCATCTTTAGGGAGCGGACGCATCACCACCTTCTGAAAGCCATCTGACTCGGTATTTTTCTGGTTGATACCTTCTGCCTCTTGCTGAGGGAGGAAGCAGCTACAGGCAGTTCTTAGAGCTGATAGACTCTGCCTGGCGTCCTCAGTGTATACCTGAGATTGCCTACACTTTTTCTTCCCTGGGATGGTTTCATTCATTACCAACATCAGTTTATGTGCCCTCCCCTTGTCGAATGAGTGAGATCACATCTTTACAGTCAAGGCAGTCCCAAGTAGAGATCACAAACCTGGCTGACTCTGGGATGTGCTCAGTCCCGGCAGCCTGCCTGGTGGCACTTGTGAACCATGTCGCTTCCTTAATGAAGACTGCTCCCATCCCTGGGAGCTGCCAGCATCACTGGGAGTGTTGAAAGATAAAGTGAAGAGAAGGCTGTTTTAGGTATAGAATTTCATTGAGCTTAGATAAAGGTTATTTTCCCTTTCACCCTGTCTAAAAAAATCCTCTTTTCTGAAGAATTGCTATGGCCTCTCCAAGCCCTTAAGATGCTCAGAATTATAATTATTTGGAGAGGAAAAGATGAAATATTATTGTGTCATGTTTCCACTGATTTAAAGAAAAGCTTACTTGAATATTCTTCCTTTGATGTATGAAAGAGAAGTAATATCATTTTCAAACTCTTTTCATGGATGAATGCAGTATATACTGAATTCATGTCAAGAAGAAATATTTCTCCTTTTTTTCTTTCTCCTCACCAATTCATTTTGTAATGAAATGACAGCATTGACTCTTATTAAAATTCCTGAGTTCATGGCACACTTTTTAAAACTGAAAGTGTTTTTTAAAATAAACACATCTCAACTTGATCATTGTATTTTATGTATTTGAAAAGGCAACATGAGGATGTGTTTGCGAGCTATGACTGAGCTATGGATCTCACAAAAACACTTTTTTTTTAGTAGTCTTGAAATGGAAATTAGTCCAAACTTGGAAATTTTTATATAGAATGTCTGTTTAGTTAGTAATTATGGCTAAATGTGATAGCACTTTGAAGTTCATATACTGCTTGGTATCTTTTTCCTGAACAAGAAATATCCAGCCATCTCTGCTATTGCAGTGAGGGAGAAAATTTCTGCTGACATCAACAAATCCAAATATTGCTCAAATTCCTCCAATCTCCAAGTTTTGACCCCAAGAGGCTTATTTTCTATGTTATAAATAAGTCAAATAATTATGATACTATGTGTATGAAGGCAGATATTACAATTTAAAAAAAATACAAATATTTGTTATAAGCATAGAATATGTTATAAGCATAAAAAGAAAGATAACATCACGAGCTTGAACTAATCACAGAAATCAAGTGCAGTTAATGTTTAAAATGTTATGCAAACATTGCATATTGGCTTCAATGTCTTTTAAAGTAGTAAACCTGGAGGGTGGGGTAAAATTCAATTTACATTTGAGTAGACATCAGTGATTTTTATGGTGGAAAAGCCAAACAGAATTTTTTTCTCCTTTTTCCCTTATCCTCTCTTGAGAATGAAAAACAGGCAAGAAAGACATATTTAAAGCTATCCAGTGCTAATGTTTTGAACATACCAAACATCGGAGTGTCAGAATTAAAATACATGTATGCGTAAATAAATAGATGTTAAGTATAAAAACAAAGAGCAAAATAGGACACTGAGCAGCCATCAAGCAGTTTTATAAGGAACACCAAGATCCCTGATGTTTTTATTTTGTGTTAGAATATATGGGCAACATTTCTTGAATTTTCCAATTCAAGAAGTAGTTCCAGCTACTTGATTATTATTGCTTCCTTTTATTAGCTTTACAATGCCTTCATTAATAGGTAAGCATTCTACTTTTTGATCTTTTCTTTTGTCAAAACTAAGAAATGTAGACTATCGTAAAAACAAAATCCGTGAGTTTAAGGAAGACCTATTTGAATGTGAATTTAAGTCAGAAATTCAAGAGGCTTGGAGTAATGATCTCCAGGTGGGAAGTTCCAAATCATTCTGCCTGCACACTAGGAGAAGTTAGTTGTTGCTTCTTTCTCCTTACAGAGCTGCCTGACAATAAGAACTTCCAATAGTGAAAATGCAGAGTAAATTCTCCTGAGAATGCCTGGCAGAAAAAAAAGGTGTGCCTCAATTTTAAGGTCAAAAAAGCTTAAAAAGACATTTTTTAATGGCAGAGATTTTGCAAAAAAGTTTGCTGTTAGAAGCCAACAGTTCAGTAGCATTTTTAAGATCAGGAAATCCTTCTCTACAATGGATACTTTGTAATGCCAACAGACAGATCCAAAATTACATGTGACTCATTCATCAGGCATTCAAACGTTTTTATTTTCTTCAAATGTCTGGAGTTTGAATCATCCAAATCTCCATCAAAAGAAGTAAGCAAAAACTTTCTCCTTTCTGATGAGATGTTTTGACAAGAGGCTGTGTCTTTTGCCAGCAAATGCAGCAAAGTGCGGGATCCGTATGTCAGCAACAGCAGTCTGCAGTGCTTGCAGACTCTTGGGCACTAATCAAGCTGCTACCCAACTTGTCTCTACAGATTTTTACCTCTAATAGAGCCTTTCAAAGAACAAAAACACTTTGGCTGTGGTATGGTATATGTACATCATAATGACTTTGTACAAACTGTATACTGTTGAAATTAATCTGTTTAGACAAGTTCCTCATCTGATTCACAGCTTAAGTAACATACCCTGAAAAGGTTTCAGGAAGATTTTCTTAATTTTCTGTGTTGCTTCTATTCAGGCATTGCCGATGTTAATTTTTTTGGTCAAACACAGGAGCAGCAAGGATCTTTGATGCTGACATTCACAAAACCCCATAAATTGCTTTCCTAAGTGATTTAATCCCCAATTCCATTGTAGAAAGTGTAAGAAATGTGTTCATGGAGGCGCATAAAGATTCACTTCACAGGTAAGTAAAGTCAGTGCTCACTTGTGAAATCTCACTAGTAAACCTTGAGGATTTTTTTTTAATTCTTGAGAATATCTGTGAAGTTATTTTTGTATCTCATTTCGTTTACCCACTGCACCGTTCATTACTGAGCAGTTTTTGCCTGTAAGTGGTGAAAAACAGAACCACGAGTGGATGAAGTTTATTTTGTCTTCTCTCTTGACTTTTTACCTGAGAGGGACTGGGTTTTGATCATAAACTTAACGAGTTACTACATACAGTGAGTCTAAAATCAGGGTAAGTTCTATATCTCAGCCTGCGGGCTGTGCAGGCATGTACCATATTCATATACACCCCTGTACACCATGTACCCCAGGTATAACAGCATCATTACAGATCATCCACTCCGCCAAACTGACAAAAACTTAATAATCAAGAACTATGAAACATCTAGGCTCTTGTCTGCATGCCAAAGGAAGCAAATTAACTGCTTAGGTGGTTACAGTTTATTCATGTGGCTCTCCTTGAAACCAAATATAGCACCTCACATTTGAGACTCTGATCCTACAGGTTCCTACAAGCCCCTGAAGGACTGCCTGATTTCACTGCAAAGAGCAGTTCCATTCAGTGACTGACACAGAGCTGATAATGAGAGTTAAGCAAACAAGTGTGTGTTTGATTAAGCCTTTAAAGTTGATCTTTAGAGTTGATCTTTGAGTTGAAACTGAGGTATTCAACAAATTTCTTAGATCTGATGATAACTTGGACTTTATTTCAGTGATTATTCATTTTTTAGTTTCTTCATTGCAACAGTGGCTCCATAGTGATTTGATACAAGCCTAACAAAGAAAAATGATCTAGAATTAGATAGTTATTTTTAAAGTAGGTTTGATTAGAAGCAAGTCAACTAAAGTTTTAGTTCACACACAAAGAGAAAAACTGTAATAGGGAAATTGCAGTGCAGCCAGACAAACACCCAGTTGCTCACACAGCCTGAGAACTCATATTTTCAAACACACTAATGGCACAAGAAGGAATACCTGAGATTCCAGCCTTGGCTTTGCAAGAGTTCAAGCATTCAGACTTTAAAAGTCTTTTGAATAGAAAGTACATGCTCTCCACATTTTTTTAATACTTCTAACTTTCAGAAAGCAAACTCTCAAATGCTATGAAGATGGGCATAAACACTGGTCTATTAATTGAACAGGTTATGTTCAGTTCACCAAGCATTATTACTCTCATTTCCACAACTAGTGTGTATCTGACTGTAGCAAGATTTTGAGGGTGGAATATATTTAAGTTCATACCTTAAATCAGAAAACTTTTTCAATTTCTGCTAATTATAATTGTCTTGAATATAAACCTTTATCTATTCAGATTAGATCTACCACACTTACTGTATTATAAATTAGAACATATAAAAAAATGCTCTATCTTATTTCACATTAGGCTACCAACACAGCAGAATTACCTTTTCAGATTTGGTGATGTACTTGTGCTATACTATTTCCCGTTTTTGTCCTCTGTTCAAAGTTGGAATATACCTATATGAGAACGGCCAACTGGAAAAACACCAGTGAGACAACAGACTTGCCAAGGGCTGGGTTGCACCATGCAACCAGAAAAACCATGGAGAATATTTTAACTGCTGTTTCTGGAATAATTTGTCCTTGTCTACTCTGGTTGTCTTATCAAACATAGATCTAGTTCAGCTGCAGCCTTTACTGTCTCTCACTGAGAGTAATAAATGATTTCTGAGGGTAAGTAATGACTTGAGGCAAAATCCTGACCTCCTGCTCTCACTGAAATACTGTGATTTCAGTGGACAGAATGTTAAAGACTGTTTATATCAAAGTGATGTTTTACTATTATTTTTAATATATTTAGAAGTATTAAATGGCAAAGTAGGCTGACACTCCTGCTTTAGATGTTGGTGTCAACCAGCATCAGGCAACCAAAGGGAAGTTACAACCAATACACATCATTACTACCTGCCAATAACTTGCAGAGAGAAATGACTGTTTCCACTGTGTTATCTGTTTAACAGTCATTAGGCTGCGGGTTTTCTTTGAATGCCTTTGCAAAATCCACACTGTTATGAATACTCATACAATAGCAGATTGAATCTTGGCTCACTGAATTGACCTGTAATATACAAGCTTCCCTGGAGCAAGATAGCCA
The DNA here is from genome assembly GCF_951394365.1 of Tetrao urogallus. NCBI lineage: Eukaryota > Metazoa > Chordata > Aves > Galliformes > Phasianidae > Tetrao > Tetrao urogallus. Next base: position 23,023,572 of record NC_136814.1, read on the forward strand.
TTAGTATAGCAATCTGTCTTAGACAGCTAATGAATGGCTGTCACAGCACAATAAACTTACTCTGAACAAAAAACAATTAACTCTGAAACACCATTCCAGTGAAAACCAACCATGAAGTCTGCATAAAAGTAAAGCAAAGAAATAACTTATATAGTGACAGCCTGAGCTGTCACCATAAGCCATGCCTCACATTTTCCTTTTTCAGCCCTGTGGATCTCATAAAAGAAAAAAAATATGATTAATGTCACTCTGCAATCCACCAGTCACAAGACTGTTGGTGGCACAGAAGGATAATTTTGATTTTGAAGCAAGAAGTATGATAAGTATCCCCAAGAACACTTCAAGATAAACAGAGAGCCCAGGAATGTTATTATAAAATGCTCTCCAGGCATTTTGTCCTCATTTTCTAGAATCTTATACGTAATATGAAGACCCACATGGTAATGACTGGGAAGCAGAGTCTAACTTTTCAAGGTCCTTTCTCAACAGGAAATTTTTAGTGCAACATAAATTTACTTTTACTCTGCAGCTTCTAAGAGTGAGCTCTTTCCTGGAAGAAGATGTTGGCAATTTCTCTGGCCAAAAAAACAGACAGCAATCTCAGCTAGAAATTGCCTTGAGGTACTCCAGACAGCACTGTGATTCCCTTTGATTTGCCAGTCATCCAGCCTCAGTGATACTCAAAGGAAACTTCTCCAGAGATGCAGAAATGGCAAACCTAAATGGGAGGTAGTGTCCACCAGATGCCACAAAAGGCATGTTAAGATCTCTGATGCCAACATAGGCAAATGGCAACAGGTTTCCTGGCTTAGAAAGAGTAAGAAGATAACCAGAGAACTATGAATAATCAAAATCACATACTCATAAACAAGCGATCAGTCTTTTGTGGAATGAGATGATTATGAAAGAAAGCTGTATACTGTCCTGCATTTTAACCAAACTCACTCCAAAAGCCTGTCAGAGCATTTCAGCAGGCATGACATGAAGACCAAGATCTGACTCCCCCTATGCTCAGACTGTGTAGTCTGGTGGTGTCCAAATCACCCAGAGGACGCTGGCACCTTCCAATCCATGACACATCTGTGTCCATTGCAGTACCCAGAAATGTTTTCCTTGGAAAAACCAAACTTGCTCAGGTGAACAAATGAAAGCTAGGAGAGTTTGAGAAAAAATATTTTAACTCCCCAGGCAGAAAGCCATAGCAAATGAGGAACAGTGATAGGACTTCTTCAGAAACAGTCACGCTTGGAAAAAAACCCTATACTGTTGCACTTATTCTTTCTTTGCACCTGGTTATGATGGCATTAAATTCTTTGTACAAAAAGTGTCAGAAATTGCAAAGCAAATATGTCATGTAATCATACTCTATGTCTCCATTTCCTCTGTGAATCTCCAAGTACTCTACAAAGGAAGAGAAATATTGCTATTCCTATTTGAAGTGGGTGGTTTCTGGGTCACAGGTTTAGTTACTTTCCTAATAGTTGTTTAGTTACTACAGTCTCCCCAGCAGTAACATTTCTCAGTTCAACTCTAGCTATGAAGAGGATCAGCTCAGAGATGCATTTTAACCTATACCAGAGAGAGAAACACAAACCTTGAAGCGTTCAGGTTACATCTCTACAGGACATGTGAAGATTAGAGACGATGTCTCTTGTAGATACATACAGCCCAAATACCTGTATATTCTTTCAGATTTATTTCATAAAGTGACTTTTCTTTCCATTCTTTCTAGTAGCACATCTTCCAGCCACTGAAAATGGTTAGAAAGCAGCAGAAAAATTGGGGTGGGAGGGAAGCAAGGGAAAAAGAGAATATTTATATATGGCTTTAAATATTTTCCAGATTTGTGTTTTCAGAGCTGGGGGAGGAAAAGGAGGAGCATGTTTTTCTAAAAAGCATGGGAATCCAAAAGTTGAAATCTTTAAATTTCCAAATGCCAAAATTCAATGGCGCTAAGTCAAAACAGATGTTTCATTTTGTTTTTGCATTTTAAAAATGGATTCATGTTTTAATACTGTTGTTCCATACAAAATATTTTGTTCTAAAATGCACTATAAAGCACTCCATTTTTTCCTCCCTGACTATTTTTAAAGCAGCTTCCCCAGAGAAGTTTCAACAGGAGAAAAGAAAGGGCTTTATGACCTCCCCTATCTCCAAGCTTGATTTTAACCTGCTATGCATACAGCTTGCACTGTTGTCTTCATTATGCTATGCTCAGAAAGAGATTTACTGAAGAAGGTGGTGAATATTCTCTATTGGATATGATATGATGAGATAATGAATGAAGGACACAGAAAACATTACCTTTGCAAAATTCATTTTGCAATTTGGAATAATGTATTTCTTCTCATTTTAAAACTTTGAGGTATCTTTATTTTGTATTATTTTTTCCCATCGAGTTTCTCACAACATGCTTTTTATAGTCAATACTTCACATTTTGCATTTTAGTAGAAGTGTTTTCTTTTGAGAGATATTATAGTACTGAAAGGACCTTAGAGCAGTTCATGCAAATATACATATCAAGTATATGCAAATGCACATAGTGCTGTATTTTCATTTTTAATATATTTTAATACAGTATGCCTCCAATACAAAGAGAAATAAACACCTTCGCTGAGGACTGATTTTCTTTCACTTAACCATCTTCTGCATTTAAAATGTTGCTTTGTGAATGATGCTGTTGACACATTTACAAAGAAGTGTAAAATCTTCTATAAATTTTGAAGCTAATCGACTAGCCTTCACAAACCAATGCCTTTCTAAAGATTTCTATGGCACCACAGAAACATTTATGCAAATATGCCCACTGAGATGAGAGTTAAAGACTGGAGAAGGCAGCTAAAGGGATTTTTTTTGGTAGAACAGATAAGGGTAATCTGAAAGGAAGAAAAATGTAGTTGCAAAATATGGACTTAACAGTGCGGATCCTGTGCGATAGGAAGGACTGAAGAATAAGAGAAGGGAACACATGCCTGAGGATTCAAGCAGAAAAATGCTAGAACTGCTTTGCAAATGACAGAAATAGCTTCTGTGTGCTATTTTTATCTTTAGCAAAGTAAGTCTAAACAGCATGCAAGGGCCCAGGGTCAGGCTTTTAAAACACAGAGGGTGTAGATAAGATGCAATGGGTGCAGAGGGACGTGTGTAATATGCCATCTCATTCCCACTAAAAATCAGGAGGTGAGCAACTCATTTTAACTTCAAAAATTCAGCCCCCAGCTCCACATACAGACAGACTGTACATGAGGGAGCAGCATTTCCTCTTTAAAGTGTTTTTCCATAAACCCTCAAAGAGCCATAGTATACAAGACCTCTTTGGTAGATTTTGGAGGGCTGCAGAAGCAAAGCGTTGCAGCAGGGCTTCTCTGCATTCCACTATTAAATTTACCCACCCTCAGCTGTCCCTTTATAACACTGCACAAGAAATTAAAAGCATTAAGTTATGTTTCTTCATAGCTAGTCTGAGGCCGTGACTTCAAGGGCAACGAAATATCCTGCAGCTTTCAGAAAGAGCAAATTTTATTCACTCTGGCCCTTAGTCACAGACTGCATGCAGAGTTTTGGGCAATATTTTATAATCTTCTGTGAATTACCATGAAACTCTTCCTCAGGGCAGCCCACAAAGGCTGAAAACCTTCTGCTCCCTTTGATTTGGCCCTGATGTGCAAGCTGTCCACCTGGAAGCTCATCAAAGAGCAGGGCTACATCTGTAATTGCCTACGAATAGCACTGTTGCTTCTGCGCTGGCTCCTGAATCCACATGCTGCCTACAGGGTGGGTGCATCACACTTTATTCTGGAAGTTTATGACTGATGGATGTATGATTGCTTTTCGTTTGAGACAGGGCAAAACACTTCTGCCAATAGGTCAAAGCAGAACAACAGCTGCAGCCCAAAAATCTCACTCCTTTTTTTCCCACTGGGATATTCATAAAGCCATTTGAGCTGGAAGGGACCCTGATTGATCACCTGTGGCAAGCAATGAGTCAGCCTGAGGAGCACAGGTGAAGGCAATTCACCTGTGCTGCCAGAAGGGGTGGAGCCAGGCTCCAGCTCTCCTAGACCTATTTAAGAGCTGGCTGCCAGTGGGGAAGGATCTCTTCTGGAGATTGCCTTTGCTGGTGTTTTGTGAGCAAGCCCAGGATAGGGGTAAGCTTTCTATTTATTCTCCTTTGTTATCATAGTCTGCTTTGCCTAAATCTCTTGTTTATTTTGTGAATATAGCATCCTAAAATTCTTTGATTATATAGCTTAGCAGCAAGGTCTTGGACTAAGTTGAGGGGTAGCCCCCTATTGTATAATGGCAGTAGGTGTGCAAAAAGGGAAAAGAATTTGTATACCTCAGAAAGTCCCATAAGTTCCCTTAATAGGTCAAGATACACCCAGTCTAAAATTCAAAGTTAATCAAAACCCAGGGATTCCTAGCAGCAGCTGAATAAATTTTAAAAAGAAGTTAACAGAGAATACACAGAAAGACACAGATCCATGGGAGAATTTTCAATTTAAACTAACAAGCAGCTGAGGATGAGATGGTGAGACATAAAGAGAGCGCTCAGAATCACACAGGAAACTTGTGAGAGAGTAAAGCCCTATGCAATCACACTGGAAACCTCACTCCATTTTTCCGACTCTATGACATGTGTCACCCAACCCTCGTGCAACCGTTTGGTGGCTCAGGAAGAAGTCCATAGCTTACTGATCATAATTCCCCAACTCAGTTCTTACACTTTGGCTCAAACTTCCCTCTCTCTGAGTGGCAAATCTGTGGTAAGGAAGGTATTTCTAATCTATTCGAGAAAGTGAGGCACTGAAACATGTTGCCCAGAGAGGTGATGGTTACCCTGTCCCTGGAGACGCTCAAGGTCAGACTGGCTGGGGCTCTGAGCAACCTGGTTCAGCTGTGGATGTCCTTGTTCGTTGCAGTGAAGTTGGTCTCGATGGCCTTTAGCAGTCCCTTCCAACTCAAATGATTCTATGATTCAATGAAATATGTTCTTATGACTGTTCCATCACTGGAATTGCACTGCTTACTAAGCTTTGCAGAACACTACTTGCATTCCTTTCACTAATCACAAAATCAGTGTTCATGAGAAGGTTTGCTTTTTTCCTTAGAATCAGCATTTTGAGTTCTTTTTTCCTTTCTCTTTAGATTGCTCCCATTCCATTTACTTTTCAAACCCATCTTATTTTCTCTCAAATGATGGTCAAAGAAAGCAGCTGACCTACCATGGTTCAGCTCTCACACAAACTGGTTGCACTGAGCTGTGGACATGAGAATGGTGCTTTTGGAGCAGCTGCCTGCTTGGCTGTCAGTACCACCTCCCACAGCCCTGTCTTGCTGCATGTGCTGTTAGCAGGGGTGGATGACATCGTCACACACCGTTAGCTGCACGAGAATTAAGCAGGTTGTAATACTGTGTCCTCAAGAAATTATTGCTTCTTGACAGGCCCTTTGTTCTGAGATCAGCCTCTATTTTACTTAACTGGGCCACTGAAGAATGTGTCACAGCATTTCAGCACTGCTCAGAACTGGCTGAGTGGAGTCAGTGATTAACAGCACATTCTGGGATACCTAGTGATCTGCATTGAGTGTTTAGTCCTCAGAATCTGCTACATTCATAAAACCTGAAAAATGGGGCCTTGGTAAACTTTCTCCTAAGGCTTTGAAGCATGTTTTCTTGCAGCTTTTGTGGTAATCAAGTCCATTATCCCTGTGCTGGTGCCCTGAGCTATGTCTTGGCACCTGCATGCAGACATTATATAAATACATACGTAGCAGATTTTCAGGCTGCTCGGGACTTGACTAGCTATTGCTTTTGCTTCCTGGCAATCTCTTCGCAAGTGAATTTATTGGCACAAATATTCTTCAACTAAAACAAGTCTGAAGTGGCTCTTATAGAAATCTTTTGAACTGGTATTGTGTAAAATCTTGCTAGGAGCCCATTTCCCCGAGGTACAGACATCTGATCAAGGAATGTGCTGGAGCACTCACATCCTGTAAACACGCTCAGCTTCACGACTTCACGCTTTTCTGTGATAATAAATATTTGCAGATACCTGATCATGCTCCAGCATAGGCAGAGTGCATGGACTTTGCTACTTCTCCTTGCTTGTATGAAAACATTCTGACACCACCTGTGTTTAGCAGTGGTTAGACATAACTGGGTCTAGACTTTGTCCCTGCTGGAAAAGAGTGGGTAGGATCTGAGCAGCATAAGAGCATTCCCACAACAATGGGATCACAACAGCACTGCCCAACACTGTTGAAGTGAGGGCTAGCCTCCAGGAGGCTGCATGCTAGTACAGATGAGGACACCTAGGAAAGCTAATCCTTATTAACCTTTAAAGTGGATTGGTTAAACTAAATTAAACTCCAACATACATGCTTTTACTCATCAAAATGGAATAAGCACTGGCAGCCACAGTGATTTATTTAACAGAGTCCACAGGGCAGTTTAATTCAATTTAATTAATTCATTTTGGAATTCACCCCTCTAATTAAATAGAAGTTCACTTTCTAACTGTCAGATTTGTTGACAAGCCTAAATGAATAGCCCTTAAAACAAGATCGTCTGTTTTTCTTACTAAAAAATGGAAGATGTGAGAGGAGCTGTAGAAAGAGCTGGTACAAGAAAGTGCTTGGCTTTCTTTTAAATTACAAACCACTCTATGACATTTCACATACTTCTATATTGCTGCTTTGGATTTCTAAGTAAGAATCTGAGATGCAATTAAATGATAACAATGTATCCTCGTTCTGTAAGGAATCATCCAGTTTCTGTAGACCTGTACTGAATTAAAGCTTATAAAAAGCAAGACCAATAACATTCCCTTAGAGATATGTGTAATAAATGGAGTCTGCACGTCCCCAGGCTCTATTCCAGGTGCCAAGAATGAGCAAAAAGTTATATTTGTTTATACACAATGAAATACCAGTGCTGTTGTTTCAGTGATCTAGCAGTAAAGTGAGAAGGAAACATAAGACCAGTTCCAGGTGCTGTTTTTCAGCGGGTTTCCTGTCTTTAAATTGTCATTGAACTACCCTTGCTGCCCAGTTGGATGACTAAAGACTTCAGGAAAAAGAATGATGGACTGATAACATAGTGACTAATGGCTAATGCATTTATGGCACTACTGCTTATGTTCTGATGCTACAATGTGATATTTTCATAATGCTTGAATACATTTGTGTATAGAAACTATTCAAAGTTGGCTAAAAGGCTGATGCTGAGTGGAAATTTTTGATTTCTTGAATTGCTTTTTATTATCTGGGAAGGGCAACTAGGATACAATTCTTCAAGAGGTTATTAGGCATTATCTTAATCCAACAAAGCACTTAAGCAAAGAGCTTCAAAGCTCTGCTGTCTCCTTTAAGTCAGAGTATTCTACTGCACCTTGGCGATCCAGTGTCATGTGAAAGCTACCTAATGGGGGACAGCAAAATTAATTGCTTCCAAACCATCAACAGTTAAAAATGCAGCTGCAGCATTCCAGTAATAACATCCGGGAAATCTCAGCCCCCATAAGATGACATTGACCACAAAAATCTCCCAAGCTTAAACACTCAGAAAAATGATTGCTTCTGCTTTTTTAAAAAAACCTGTCTAATGACAGCAGGTTTATGAATTAGATTTGTAGCAGCAGTTATGGCCAATATTGGGTGGATTTCCTCTCTGATGAGAGAGTGATATCAGCACGCGCTGTTCTCTGAAGGTCTCAGAACACAAAACCTTGAGGGACTGTACAAAGGCATTTCTCTCAAGCCCTCCAGACGGGGCGTTAGAAGTCATCGCTCTGCACAGCTATGCAAGGTACAGTCTCTGATTTACAACCCCACATATTAAGTCAGTTTTCAGACTGGATATTACAACCCTAGATGCATGAAGTACATTAAGCAATTCTGTGGATAATCGAGAAGTTTTCCATAAACACCTATCAGCTTTGGTGTAGATATACACTGTGATATGGGTACAGTTTATCTTTACATAATGCGTGGATGCTGCCTCAGGTTTTCCTCTCTTAAAATACCTCTCCTGGAGTTGACTTGTTTTGAATTTCCTTTTCAAAGAAAGGAAGAGTCTGAGCACACAACATAGGTCAGATGTCTCCCTTCGTCTGGGTGCCCTAATGATCATCAGAGACTCCACAGAGGGCCTTCCTGCCTAGAGGAAGTGCTGACTCTTGTGAAGAAACTTTTTCCTCATCAGTAGGATCTCTCCATTGCTTTTCATATCAGTGCTTCTGGCCCCATATGACCAGCTGAGTACTTCACAGCTGTAAGGAAAGCTTATATGAGCCAAGGCCACCTCCTCCTACAATTTCAACATCAACAAGCATGTTGATTACAACACAGGGGGCAGATCATCCTCCTGCCACAATACTTGCATATACGACTTCATCTTTTTTCAGGGCTTTATCTCAGTCACCGTATAGTTTTCCTTGGCTTCTCCTTCTACTAAAATAAATAGGGATATCACGCAGGATAACACATATAGATCTGAGCCCAGCTTAGATCTTGTATAGGAGCACCAGAAAGAAAAACTCAGAATCTTAGGCAATTCTGTAGCACTTGCAGACTAATGAGGAATTCATTTTTCCCCTCCAGAACAGTTACCTGGGTTGATTGTCCCCAACAGGAGGTGATTTGTGTGCCCATGCAGAGACATGCAGGGTGGAGAACTGGCTGCGCCTCAATAAATATTGGTCAGATGGGAAACTGCGTCTTGCTGGGTGGTATTGATTTCAGCATCTTGCCTTACTGATTCCTTCATGGCACTGTGACAAACTTCAGATTTATCTCCACCTCTGGCATTAAGTCTTCAACAACACATCCATGCGCCAAGACCATCCAGAAAAAAATGTGCACAATCAAAAAAATATATGTATTTCTCCTCCTTTAATGATAGATTAGCTTCATTTTTAACTATAATTGCAGTTTGAAATGGTTAAGATGTTAACAGAGCATATAGTGTGGTATTTAGAGAGCGGTAATCATGCAGTAGTTGAAGCAAGGGTGGTAAGTGAAGGCGAAGCATTTTATTAGACTTGGTGCTGTTGCGAGAAGAAACAAATGAACTTTGGTCTCCTTCACTCTGAACATCTGAATACCTTTTATTTGCTTTCCCTTTCTACAAACCATGTCTTAATTCTGCATTAATAGAAGGTTAAAGATGCAAATTAATAGAAGGTTAAAGGTGAAAAGAAGAAGAAGCAGTCAGTTCCAGCAGAAATCAAGAATGATATATTCCAGTTTTCAAATTTTAAGTTGTTGAGTAAAATCTTGAATTTAAGCGGAGTTTGTTTCGCACTTCTCAGGTCTTACCATTCAAAATATGCCTTGGTCCTTATTTCTAACTTGTTTTCATTTTTATCAAATGACATAGCCCACAACTCTTTTCCAGCCTATTTATTTATGCCACGCTTACATAAATCAGGATCTTTGTTTCTGCTATTTTTTCCAAGTTCATTGTATGTCACTGCTTAAATCTTAATAAAGATCTATTCTCTGAAGCATTTTAACTTCAGAAAATCAAAACTGCAGTCACTAATGATGAATGTTTAGATTCTTGTTTGGGGTTGATCTGTAGGTCTAGAAAATTTCTTAACTTCTATTTGTGAAACAGGTGCAAAAGGAGAGAAATTATTTCAAGATACCAACACTTAATCTCACATGATTTCTTTCAACTTTGGCCAAAACTTTTGTCTTTGCTAATACCAAGGAAATACTTGAAGTATTCAGCAAAATAATAGATGGAAATTCTTGACTGGCAGTTGTTTGCTTAGAGCATAATAACCAGTCCAGTACCACATAATAATAGTATGGGAAGGCATTGCCCCATGCTTTTGAAAGGACAGTTGTAGGCACTATAGAAAAATAATCACCAATCTCTAATTTACTACTTCATCTAAATCTTTCCACAAAGAAAACCACAGTGGGTGAATCAGAGCTTTTGCTAGGGCACAGCATTAGCATCTCTTATTTCCACAGGAAAATATATTCATAGGACAGATGCACCCACCAGCAGCAGGAGTGAGTCAGGTCCTGGCTCCTGTGGTCGGAAGTGGTTGGGCATTGTGGCAGCACCAGTGGGAAGACAGGGCTGCGAGCTCTGCCTCCCAGCTCTCTGGAGGTGTGATGGAGGGCTGACTCAGAGGAAAACATACCATCTACTGACTCGGGTTACTGCTTGCAGCACCCGGGATTTTCCCTGAAAACTCCCATTCTAAACTTCACAAGAAACCCTACTGATATACTGGCAAGGACTCAAGAAGAACAAAAGTCATCCTACAGAAAGAGAAATTGGGTCTGCTTACTGGGTGTTTTCTCTTTGTTTTATACCCCATAGAATTCAGTTTCCGATAGCTAAGCCACCAGAAGTATCAGAGAGAATGTTCCACAAGTGAAACTTGCATTTCTTCAGCAATACAGTTCAGCAGTATAGTGTGATTTCACAGTGAAATAACAGAAATAAATTAGTTTCATGATTATGGTAGTATTCTGCTAAAGGCAATTGCCACAAATAGAGCCTCTGTGACAAAATCAAAGCAGAAGTCTGTACTGTAGCTATAAGTAACACCACCAGCCAGCATCTAAGATCACTTACTCTACAGGGTTTGCCTCATCCTCCTTTGTGTTAGCGCGGAAACTAAATTACAGTTTATATTCAGTGAGCTAAATGCATTTCTGAAATGTCCTTGAAAGTCAATGGACATCATCTTTTCAGGAAGCATCATGGGGCAGTGTGAGCAGAGAAAATAAAACTCCATGGTCTCCACATCATTTTTTTTTTTTTTTTTGCTTTAATTTCCACCCACTAGTTTCAGTGGACTTCTTTCCCAGATTTGTATTCATCTAGTTATAGTCAGCTTCATTCTCTACGTATTTTAAAAACTTTATATAATTAGCTTTTAAGGATGAGCACTGAAAACATTCTAAGAACTGAATGTTTTTGTGATACTGCTCTTCTACCTCTTTGTCTGGAGAAGGAAAATGTTTGGCCTCTTTTTTTGTAGGTGTGTGTATTTCATATTCTGCTCTTGATTCCATTAGTGTTAGTTTTGAACAACTCCATTTATTTTGTTTATCTATGTTATTAATCATATTCCTGACATTAGAAACTGGCAGCCTTTCCAGATGTCTGCTGAGCCAAAATTCTTTATTCCACTATTGTGCACCCAAAACGAACACTTTCTAAAATTCAACACATTTACTCGTGGTAGCATTACCTCTCACAAGTTTCATTAGTAATTACTAATGTTGCTTTCCTTTGCGGGAGATAACAAGTCTCATTTAGATGACCTTGAAATGATTTTTTCTTGAGATGACAAAGTATTAGATCCTCTGCACTCACATGCAAGCTAAATCTGCACAGCAGTAGTGGGTCTTCTGTTTCTGAAGCAGCATGAAAAAAGTCCTGTTTGTGGTCCCAAATACTTTCAGGATGCTTTTTTGGCTGTGTCACTGTAGGTGCAAACTTCATTTCTCAGAATACTTAAGCAAGTAGATAGCCAGGTAAAAAAATCTGCCTGTGCATCACCTAGCCTGGCTCTCTGGCAAGGTACAACTTTCTTGTTCAAAAACTGAAAGAATTGTCCAGACAATAAACCTGTGCAGCCCTTTCTGTGAGTACACAGTGTTTACAATTAGTCACATTCCTTGACATGCTCACTCCTGTAGTAATTCCTCTATTTTGCATCAGGAATAAAGCACAAAAGCTGCTTGTTTAAAACACCCATTTTCCCTTCTGCTTCTGTAACTCTTCTACTGGCTGGCCCCAAAGTCCATATTGTGAGATGACTTTCTAGTGCCAGGGCATGTATTCTATCAGCAGACCAGGTTTAAAAGCTTTCTCCTACACGTGACAGTACGAGACCGAGGTTACTCAAGTTGTCTTAGAAATGAGAAGGAAGGAAACACAGAACAGTAGGCTCACAGAAGGGTGCCAAGTACCTTGAAAGAGCATAGTGGCTATTTTTATTTGTCTATCTTTATTTGTCTTTCTTTGTCTTATGCTATCAGTGGGTCACATACTCCTGTTGCTAATGGCAAAAAGGACCAGCAGTGAGATGATTTTGTTGGCAATCAAGCACAATGTCTTTTAATTTCCTACATTCAGCTATCTCTGACCATCTCTTGCCAAAATTAAGAGAAGTCAGGTGGTTCAGGGCAGACAAATCCCATAGCAGTGCTAGTGATGTGAGACTTTCCTGTGCCAGGCTGGATGCCAGCAGCACAGCTCCTGGATAGGGGGTGCTCTGGGAAGGTGGGTGGCCACAGCACAGCAGGCTACAGGGCAGCAGGGGCACAGTTCATCTGGGCAGGCCCACTACTTCCTCATCCCACTTGCTTCCCCTTCATTGGAAGGCAGAAAGTTTGCTGAGGCGAATGCAGAGCATTGTCAAATGTGACAGGGGGAGACAGGAGGAGGAGCAGGCTGCCTCCTGAGTCATTTCATTCTTTCTGTCTTCTGATATGGCCTGGTATATTCCCTACAAAATGCTGTCTTTTACATGGTTGTTCTGTATTTCTGCTCTCCATCCTGTACCCTGAGAGTATAATGTGCTGCTGCTCCTGCTCCAGCAACTTGGAGCCACCTCCCCCTGTCTGCTGAACAAATATGGATTCTCATTTCTAGGAAAATTTGGAGAACTGCTGCTAAATCTGTTCTTCAAGTATCTGCCAGCACATGTGGTTACTTCCAGTTTTTGTCAGCATTCGACCTTCTGCCTGTACGCTCAGCCTTCAGTCTCTCTTTCTCCTCTCCAGCTAGCTTTGCATTTCTTGCCACTCAAAGCCTCCTATCCCCCTGAATGAGAGGGAAATGGAACTGCCCTAATAGCCTTTGACAGACTCATGGAGAATAAACTTACCTGCAAATATCAGACAATTAACTACCCACATCTAAGAATTCCATTTGGAAATTGGGACACAGTATAGATTATCTCAAGGAAACTCAAAGAATTGAGCTTTTTTGTATTGCCTGTATTTCCATTTTCACATTTGCTGTATATCCATTTTGGTATTCTTCTTCCTTCAAGGAAAATTAGAGCAATCAGTATTTTAAATAGTGTTTTTAGTTTGATTCACAAACAGACCTTGGTTTTAACAGACACAAAATAATAGGAAAAAGAAGATAATTTCCTATACCCACAGGAAAAGAAAAAAATATTGCTTTTTAAATAGCACCAACGCTGATGAAAACAGGTTCTTTTGAGCTGACATCTGTTTGTCTTCTGCTCACTACAGCAGCACACAATTGTACCAATTATAGTTGAGATGCTCCAAACTTCCACCTACACCACTTCACCAGACGCCCTTGCTCTGGGATGGAAAAACACGCTGAATTGTGAGGCATCTTTTATTAAACAAACAGCAATTGAGAAAGAAGCAAGCCCTTAAGCCATCACTGTGTTCTGCTGAGAGCCCAAGTGAACTGCTACTAAGAGCAGGGGAGAAGTCTCCTGCAACAACCAGGCGCCCTTAGAGCAGACACTCAAATAATACGACATTATTCATCACAATAGTATCTCTCATTAGCAGATGATTATCGCTACGGATGTAAGCAAGATGAGGCTTCTAGGGAGAAACAGTTTCTTTTATTAGACTAGTCGGCATATTTGCAAGAAACTAACAAGCTTTGAGGAACACAGACTCTACTGTAAGGCACCGTCTGAAACCATTTTCAACATGTCTGTTCACCAGTCACTCCTCACTTCTTGGATCTTCTGTTGCTTGGGGAAGTTCACCGGGACACTGCACAAGTTATCCTCTCCCAGGATTTGATCAGACAGTTTACGCCACAAGTGTATTTGTATCATGTAGTCCTGGTGTCTCCTGGTGCAGAAAGCAGAGGAAAGTCTGGAGGAAAGCAGAGCCCTGTCCTGGAAACCAGCACTTCAGAGGCTGTAGTAAGAGGGACACCCCAGGGGACAAGAGGTAGGTGATGCTGGCATGACAAGGGGGTTCCCAGCCCAGACGCCCATGGGAGGACCACATCCTGTGGCTTTTCCCCACTGTTACCCCTCTTTCTCTGGGCTCCCAGGGGTCTGACATACAACCTAGTTCAGCACAGGGAAAAAGCACCAGGGGCTTTCCTGTGCCTGCCCAACTTGCAGCCCACTCAACTGTGCTTAATGCTGTCTTCATGCTGTCAGCTCAGTGATGAGAAAGAGTGCTACCTTCAGGAAAAAAAGAACTGTTTGAAGTGGTGGAAGGTCTCCAGACACTGCAGCAATGCACACGCCTTGTCGCTTACAAGAGGAAAGGAGGACGCATGTGACACTAGCCGTGGGTGACAGCCGTGGGCAGATGCTGCCATGCCAGAAGGACTCAGCATCACTCATCCAGCACCTCCCCAGCAAGGGATGCAGCTCACAAGGGTGGAACTACCAGTCACCCTAGACACTGTGCAGGAAGCCATCCCAGCAAGCTGTCGCTTCACTGTCTGCATGCATTTCTTTCCTTTGGGGGAGGCTGTGCACTGCTCTATCCACCCCATTAACAGTCCTCACCTTCTCTCAAATATGTTCTTGGTTTAAATGATGTGTGTTGCTGTCACCTCCCAAAGACTTTTGGATGCCTTTTTCCTGAATGCTGAGTCTTCACAAATTAAGCATGTCAAAGCTTATGTGCATCTTTTTCTTTCTTACTGTGCTTCTTATTCTGAGAAGCGTGGTCTGACTGTAGAGAAACATTAGCCTGCATGCTGTTTTCAGAAGCTCAGAGATCTCAGCACTTGCCACGCAGCAAGATTTGGGCTTTCTGTGTACTAGGTATAGTTCCAGCCCTCACGGAGGTAGAAAGGAAAGGTTTGAAAATGAAATGCTGATCATCCAGAAAACAAAGGACAACCAAAACCATGGATATAGTTTTTAAAAATACGTAATGTTAGAACAGCTTGAGATTTTTGGAAGTTTGGGGCTGGCAAAAGAAAATGCGCCTCTTAATTTCCTGGGTTTGGAGAAAGATGTATCTGTACTGCAGAAGAATAGCTGCTGAGATTTCATTTTCATCCTGTTAGCATCCATCATCACTCTGTTAGAAGCAGACACACACACACACCATTTCAAGCAGTCTGGGCCGCATCCTTATTTAGAGAATAGTCTCAGCTTCCTTGTACTTTTTGGTCTGAGCACGCTCAAGCCATGCTACACATTAACATAACAGCTGACAAAGTTAATCAGCAGTAATAGAAGCACTTGCATGACTTGACCCGTATAATCTATTTGAGGACATCTCTCTCTTGCCTGCTCTTTCTCTCACCCTGTGCTTTTATGTCTAGCTCACTTATTTTTACCCGTCATCTGCAGGGCAAGATGAAAATACTGTAGCATGACTGTGATTACTGGGCTGCACAGCAGAAGTTACTTTTGGCAGTAGTTACTATAGAGTGGGTCAAATATAGCTGTAAAGCTGCTCTTTTGTGGCATCTTGGTTTTTTCCTCGTCTAAGTGAAAATCTGTATCAGGAAAATGTTGCTTGGTTTGAGACGAAGTAAAGAAGTAAAAAATCCAATTAAATTTTGGAAAAAACAAACAATCAAAAAAAAACCAATACACATTAAGGAGTGCCAAAGCAAAAAGGAAAAAAGGAAAAAACTTTCTTGAAAATTACCTCAAGTGTTATTATGTGTGACAGGAGATGTTACTCTTTATTCCTGATGTGTTTTTGTTGTTAATAAACTATATTTCTTCTAATCAAAGGGCAGAAAATCGAAATGAAAGGAAAATTTCTGTAGACCTCTAGGCTTTCCTTACAATAAGAGGTGAAAAGGCCTGATTTTATGCTATTTGAGAACAAAACTAACTCAAGACATCAGATAGAAAGGGCCATTTTCTCTCTTAAGAATGAGAAATAAAAGATGCAATACAGATAGAAAGATAATTCTCTCCATGTAATGATGATGAAAGCAAACCAAGCCACAGGAAATTCGTTCTCATTATGCTGCATATATGCTTTTTTTTTTTTTTTTTTCCCTTGGAATGCTGCCTTGTGTTACTGTGCAGTGAGCATCCTGCAATTGTCAGCTGACTGTCTCTGGGAGAGAGTGTGCAGCCCTGGGCTGGTAACACTTGGGATGTGCTTGGAGACTCTCATACTGCATCTGACATGGAGCTGGATGCCTTTCTGCCCTTATCTTCTCGAGCAAGGGGTGTCACTATCTAACCTTACCAAGAATATTAAAGTACAGGCAGACACAATTCCATGTGCTATTTTTAAATCTGAAAGTATGCAAATACACATGCAAGTAAGGCATGGCTCAGGCATCCTGGTGTGCTTGCCAGGATACAGCTGCAAATTTTGAGGGGATTCTGGAACAGGCAACTGCATCACTACTCCCATTAAAATGGCTATTCTATAACATTCTCTGAGTTAGAGAGTCTGAGTCTGAGTTAGAAAAATATTTCATTCTACGTTGTTGTGAAATATTCCATTTGCACAATTTTTGTCTATGGAAGTATCACAGGGAGGCAGGTGAAGACAAATCAATTACATCATAACTTACTACATACACTTCATGCTTGTTTATCCTACATACTATCCATTTCCAGATGACAGCTCTTCCAAACTTGTTTTGATGATGAATTGAGAAGTACTTCTCTGATTTTGCATTTCATGCAACAATGGACGAAAACAGAATTTCTTAGTTGTTTTTACTGAGCCTAGGTAAAGAGAAAGGACATTTGGTTCAGATGAATACATTCAGAGTGGATGGGAGAGTGTTAGTTTCTGTGAAGCCAGTTCTTAGTGGCTCTGGTGATCCACAGGAGAGGTCCAACACTACCTGAGAGCAATGGAGGGTTCTCAGTTTTGATTTAGACTTTACCAAATATATTCAGGAAGCATCACTTGCATCCGTGCAATATAAAAAGAACTGGCCAGCAACAAATCAGTGGAGAAGTTCAGCTATCTCCATCTAGGACATGAGCCTACTCTTTGTACAACAGAAGGCTGAAAATATCCAGCAAGCCTTGAGCAGCAGAAAAGAACTAGGTAAAATTCTATGCAGCTGAGATTCTCAAGTAGAGACAGTAGCACAGAAGGCAGCCTTAAATTTTTAAAAATAGCAAAAAAAAAAAAAAAAAAAAAAAAAAGGCACTTTATGATAAAATCACATTGTAAATATATTTACAGAGCATTGTAAAAACTTGAAAAGGGAAACAGAAAATTAAGGCCAACAAAATTAAGGAGAGCAGGAAGAATTTTGAAATTCTTGAAATTAGGGGGGTAAGAACAAAGTTATTCAATGCATGGATTGAAAAAATTCTCAACTTTGAAAAAGTGGTCAAATTTTCAAGAGTAATGAATGCATGAAAATGTCTGGTGTCAGTGGAAAGGCTTGGAAAATTTGTATTCGGAAATGTTATGAGAGCTTGCTGAGGGCTTTCCTGAACTCTTTCCTTGAATCAATTTTGGTTGATGCTTTTTTGTTTCAGTTCAGCAGCTCCTGCAATGTAGAGGAAAACTGGGGAAGACTGAAGATCACTTAGGATAGTGTCAATATTTAAAAAACAGGTAAGTAAGATGAGAGGTATTACATTGGTGCTCATCTCTGAATCTCAAAGGATATACCCACACACTTCTCATCAGTCTAGCTATACTGCACAGTGCAGCTCTGTACAGAGATACTATCTTTGTTTCAGGAACAGTTTAGCTGCATCAGTGTAGCCTCTGTCCTAATTTAATTAGCCTGGGCATACCACTGTGCTGATGCAGCTAGACTGTTCCCAGTTCTGGAGCTGTTTCAGTTGGAGTTATGTCAGGTATTGTAGCATATTTTTGTATTGCACCATAAAGGCACTAAGGCTAGGCTCCATATGCCTGTCCATGTAATATATTGCTCAACAGAGAGGTCATACTTTTACCACTGAGGAGAACTTCCTATTGGAAGAACAGGCATCGATACAACATAAATCTCACCAGCTGTCCTTCCAGCATGGTAATTTGTACTTGTCTCCAGCAATAGTGCATTCACAGTGCTACAAATGATGATTTATGAGCACTGATGTAAAATACAGTTCAGATGTTGCCACCATATCATGAATTACTTTGCATGAGACTTCTTAGTGCAGATAAGGTCAACAAGAAGGTGCCAGCCATGATGATTTACACACACACAGCCAAAAAAGAAAAACAATTGAGAGAATACTCTTGATAAAGAGGGGCCAGAAAAATACTGAAGACATAAGAAATCATCACACGTTTCAGGCATGGTTTGTTGAAGAGTAGAAAATGGGATCTTTCATCTGTTCATCATTTTGTTTTTATTTTCTGCGGTTGGATTTTTTAAATAATTCTTCTTCAAGTCCTGTGGGACTTCTTCCACAGCAACTGCCCTGGAACTTATTACCCTAATTGTATGGATAATTTGTGTGACCCGCAGGCTAGTACTTGGACTTGGCTCTCCATACTGCCAACTCTTCTTTTTTTTCCATCAAATTTTCTTCCTTCTTTAGTGCCATACTTCTCATCTTTCTCTTTTTCCTCCCTGCTGTGAAAATGTTTCAATTCTGCTCCGTCTAAATCTGCCCTCACCAGAGCAGGAGATATGGGATCTGACAGAGTTCTCTTCAGGTTGCTCATAAGCAGCAAAACATTGGCCATGGCAAGCTCCTTGCAATCAGTCAGCTGCCAAGAGAGGTTCCTCAGGTACACCTCCAATGCCTCCAGTAATGCAATGCAAGCCTAGAAACACTACCAGCTCTTCCTAGAGGAATGAACACACGACTGTTCATCTCCTCAAAGCCAGAGCTTCTAATTCTTCCTCACCTTACAGCAGCCAATGAGCAATGCTGGGTTGGTACTGCCAGCCCGCTGCTGCACTGCTGCTTCTGCAGGTACAATTGTGCCCCACAGAGGTACAGTGTTTTATCTATATGGTCCCTTTGCTTTGAAGAACGTTGTTGAACATATTTAACTTGAACATATTTAATTGCTTTTGTCATTAGAATGACATACTGATACTATTCATTGAAGCATGGATACAGTCAACATCCCTGAATGTGCATGTAAAATCTTAACTAAGAATTGTAGGAGGAAAGAATGAGAAATAAAAAAATACATTTTTTTTTGCACTGTCCATGTCTTTAGCTCCTTCTACGAAAGGGGAAGAGTGAGGTAAAAGTGTTAAGGGAAATCCAGGAATATTTCTTGGTGGCAGTAAAGCTTTCCTTCCCAAGCTAACACCCCATCTACTTCACCATGAGATTAGGGAAGAAAGAAATACAGTCATCATTATTGCTTCCAGAATTTGCAGAGAGATACTTAACTCTCCCCTTGCAGGAGGGGTTTTTTGTGTATCCGTATGCTTTTTAAAGTCTTTGGCAACTTCCCATCTCTACAACAGATTCACTGCAAACATGTGCATTGTATTAGTAAGTTATATTGTCCTTTACCTTCCCTCATCATGTCAGCAGTATCAAGTTCTGGAATTAATTTGATCTCTTCTTTCTTCATCCTTGTTGTAAAAAACCCAGTCCTTCCCAGCTACTCATGCAGTATTTTAAGAGGAATATTTCTTACCATTTTAGGCATTTAAAAAAATACTTTGGTTCCTAGAATCCCACGGCTTTCAGTTAGAAATGAATTTGCCCCTGGAATCGCCAAGAAAAGTTGCAAATAATTTGAAAACTAATAGTCCCAAACAAGTGAAAAGATCTGTGAATCTGTTACTGTTAAACCTCATTATTTTAAAAACAATCTAATGATCTTTGTGGTCTGACTTATGACTTCTGAATGCCTGGGGCTGGTACATTGTCTTTATTGAGTTGATGGAGTGCTTTATTCACACACTGAAGCTCTGGCACTTTCTTAGGAAGAGGTGTACAAGTGGGATAGAACCAATAAAGATTATTTTTGTTTATTCATTTCCTATCTGTGTTCTTATGCTTTCTTGAGCATTATCTCACATGTTGAGGTACACTGCCTCTGCTCTGCAAATTTTTTCACAGGGCAGAAGTGAATTTTCACTTATTAGGCAAAGACAGTTCATTTCTCCGATTCAGATCTGGAGCAAGAAACTTTATCAAGAAATCAGGAAAGAACCATATCTATGATACCCCATGTTTTCCCTCAATCTTTTTTGAGGTCTTGTTACAATTCTGTAGGTGAAAGCAGGGTCTGTCAGCACAAACTGCTCATTTATCTGTCCCGTGGATACTTGTACACTGCCAAGTCTCAACTCTAAGCCAGTTCCCAATACACACTCTGTACTATGCAGCCCAGGACATATACATGGCTGAAGCAAAATAAGGCTTTTCCTGCATTCCCTGCACGTATTGTGTATATCCAAGTTCCAAAAGCTAAGGTAGAAGTTATTCCAAAAATATTGAGGCTTCAGAGCTGAAACAGTATCCACATATTGCAGCTTTTTTCCCCTCTGTGTATATACCCTTCTTATCAAGAAATGTTCATGAGACCCCTGCACAACACTACATAACAAATAATATAAAACTACATACTTTTTAATAGCCATTCTCCATATCAAAAAGCGTGCACATGGACATCTGGTGAATAATCATTGGAAGATATGGCATAATATTACCCCAATTCTCACATTTGTACAAATCACTGAACCAAAAGGAATGTAGATGACTCTTCCTCTCCTCTTTTTTTTTTTAATAAATTAAATACACAACCTGCCCCTTCTGGAAAGTGCTCACCACATTTTAAACAGTCATAATGAAAAACAGAAGGCCAAAGTCTGGCTGCTCTTAAGTGTGTGTGTTCTGCAGGACCATTTCCTTTGTCTGCATGTCTCTGGTGACAGCTGAAGCCTGCAAAATGGTCAGACTCAAGAGCCATGGCTGCAGGCTCTGTGCCTGAAGATCCAATTCTGTGAGCCCCATGACTGCACCGAATCTCATTAACCATTTCAGCCCCAAAGGACATCCATGGAAAGAAGAAAGGAGGAAAAAAATACCTTTTCTATATGAGGAAAATGTGATGAGAAAGGCTACAGAGTGGAGGGGTATGAGCTGCCCTTCTCACCCTAACACTATGTAATGAAATATACTTTCCAAATGGTAATCAAATTTGCTTAATTTATATTCTTATCCCTTATGAAACCTATTTCTGAAAATATTCTGGGAAAAGTGCATCTTTTCAAGAACGCTCATCAGAAGCAAAATTCTGCAGTAATCCATGAAAAGAGTATGCAGGGTTTGAACTTGAAGCTTTGCAGAGATCAGATGGTGTCCTGGGCAGGTGTTGGGCAGGAACTGCCACTTGGGTGTTCCTCTCTCATTGGGGCTCTGCCTGAAGTCTTCCTTTTGTGCTGGAAACACTCGATGACCATGTGGAAGAAGAGGAGAGGCTGAAGCAAATGTAAATAATTTACACTACTTCAGGAGGCCAACTGTCTTTCCAGGCTGCAAGTAGCTCAGTGAAAGGCTGAAATGGGTGAGAGAAGCATTTGGTGTTGAGTGATGGATTTGTTACCTCCTCTGCTCAACAGTGGAAACCTATAGGGAGAGCAGAGCACTGAACTTTGAGCTCAGACTCCTTGAGGAACAGCTTGGAGATTTGAGAAGCCAAGGGTAATGCATAGTTTATGGAAGAGCATGAGAGAAAGAAAATGCTTCCTCCATGCTGAACACATTTACAAGAGCTGAGAGGAGAAGAATGAATTCTCCAAAAAGGCCAGCATGGAAGTGAGTAGGACTCGAGTTTATTTCTAGGAAGCTCACCAAATCCAAGATTAGATATCAAAACAATGATAAAGGGACACTTTAAAGCACCACTGGAAAAAAATAAATTCCAAGAGTTGTACCCAGTGAATTATGTTGAATAAATGGTGCATGCAGGCCAAAGCAACAGGTCCTGTACTTTATCAATAACAATTGCAGTTATTTTGCTAGTATAGAAACTTGAAAAATGTGTTCTTAATTAAATTTAGAGCAATCCATACATTCAGTGTCTATGGGAAAAAAAACAGGAAAAAAAAAAAGTGTTGGGGAATAATGAAAACTCTGTTGTAAGTACAAATAAATACAGGGCTTTGGCTTCACAGTATGTGCTGTCAGAATACACGTAGGTTTGTATACACCAAAGGAGGATCCAAGTTTCTGTGATCTTTAACATCGCCTGGTATTAACTAGTGCAGCAGGTCTCACTGTGCTGTCCTCCCCCTAGCCATAAGGAGCAAACAGAAGGCACCTTGGGAGGAACCTGCACTTCTGCAGCAGATTCCAGGCTTGTGTTGGGGTAGTTGTCTCAGATTCTCCCCTGATGTGATTAAGGTGTGAGGTAAAAGTAGAAGAGATTTTTTTAAAACCATTCTCTTCCCAGCATTTTCTGCCAAATCATCTTCAAATGAGCTTAAGGGTAAGAGGTGTATTTAAGAGGACATAGAAGACAACTCTACTTGAAAGGAAATCTTGGAAGATTTAAATGTTAAATATACAAAATATAGTCAAGCAGAAAGCTGTTATTACATCCAGACAGAGAAATGCTGGTGGAGATCTTACTATTATGGCTTCACTAGACAGGGAGGAGATGGTGTGGTAACTGAAAGAAGAGTATTTTTTCCTCCCAGAGTAATACAACCCAAAGAACTCCAATTATTCCCATGGAGAGTGATAAAAACAAACAGGTTCTGCAAATGCAGTGTTTATTTGTGAACTCAGTCGTGACCCACTAAAAAGATGGAAGAAAGAACAAGAAACTTTAAGACCCCCACGGCATCATTTTAATCCTGCTCTACACATCTCACCAACTACAGTTAGAGCTGTAATGGGAAACACGAGCTCAGGAGTATAACTTTGGGAAGGGATCTCTTTTACCAAGTCATTGATGGAAGCAGTGAAAAGGCCTAGGCTGAGGTATGACGGTTTTCAGGTGCATGAAAACACTTGAATGAAAAGAAATACATTAAGTGAACACAGATTAGCAAGTGAACATTGAATTTTTCCTTTTATTTTTATTTTTTAATATGTCCACAACACTCAGGGTCTGAAATATAAAACTTCATCCATGTTTATCAGACTTGGGCTCAGGCCATATTGACAATTGATGATGGCCATCTCAGCACGACCCTGCAGATTCTGGAAGACAACAGAAAAGCAGAGAAAAAGACAGAGTTGATCTTAAGCAAGGAACATCAAAACTAATACCAGTAAGACATACAGTGTCCCAGCAGGTTTTTCTTAAGTGTTTTTTTCCCCTGCAGGCAAGCAAAAAAAGAGTTGTACAGACTTTGAAATCTCTTTTAAACAATAACAAGGAAACATTAGTCATTACATAAACGAAAATATGTCATATAATTATATAAATTGAACCAAGCTCCTAAAGGAATGTTATTTTTGCTATCACTGGCACTTAAGTAACATTGAAGTTTTGCCATTGACTCCAAAGAAATCAGGACTCCATCCTTAATTCTACTTCTTCCAGTGAAATTATAGGGCCGATTTTAAAACCTTCTGAAGCTATTAACAAAAGACAGAACAGAAGTCTGTGGATTTAGCGGGAGCAGGTGGTGAACTGACAAAGTATGAAGGTGCTAGATGAAAATACACAAGAATGTTTCCAAAAAAATGAGTTTTACCATTTGAGCCTTTTGCTGCTGGAGTCAATGGGGGTTTGTCTCAAAAGCAGTCCTGGTCCTTTCCAGACCAGCAAAGCAGAAGAGATTGTGTAGAGAATAGGCAAGACACTGCTGCTGAGGCAAGTTTCTGCATGAAAGTTATTTTTTTGCACTTAATGTCTTCTAGGCACTGCCCCTGCTTCTTGATTCATATCCTTAGAGATTATCCTTGCATCAGAAATAACTATTGATGAATAATATTGAAGGATTTCATTAATCACTCCTTAATTGGTCTAGGTGAGGTTGGAAACCCAAATTCACTGGTGGATGGTATTGCATCAGATTCAGTAACTATTATTTGTCCTTTTGCATACTCGTCCTTTTCAAAGAAGTGGTGAAGAGCCACATGTATTTGCTCCGCATAAGCTCCCAAACTCAGAGACTACATTGAGAAGCCAGGCTGTGGTCCCTCACACTGAGAGTCCTTGGCATCCCCAGGAGCCTCTCATGCAAGGCCATGCGCTGCAATGGTGTCTGTATCAATCACAGCCAATTTTTCCACATATGGCAATGCTGGTGTGCTGCAACTGATAAATAACAGGTGTTAAGCACAAAGGAATGCAGGCACATAACAAAGGCTGCATAGGGTTAAAACAGTGGTATTTTGCTTGCAGCTGTCCACAATAAACACGCATAAGTTCATTTTTTGCTTAGTTATGTATTCATCCACCTGTTTTCCTGAGAGTGCCAGACATTTTGTGCTCTGATTATTACCAGGTCCTAACCAAAGTCCATTTAAGTTAACACAAAATTGCTTTCAGTGGTCTCAGAAAACTTGGACAAAGCCATATGGAGCTGTAGATTCTCCCTATCAGATTTCTGCTAAAGGTTCTGAGTTTGACTTTAGGAGAGGAGAGCCTTGAGTAAAAAAGCTACATTCCTTGTACAAAAGACTTGCAGATTCTGTGCCATTCTTACCTCTAATGTTGCTCTTACGTTATTCCAATAGATGTCTCTGCAGAAGCATGAGTCTGTGGAGAACTCAGAGCTGTGGCCCCAACCAACATTGCCCTGCTCACCCCAATTCAGATTTTGACAACACTTTCTTTTGCACCCCAGGCTGCTTCACTTGCAGCAGAGCGTTGGGCATGAGACAGAGGAAGAGTTGCTGCCATAGGAACAAGCATACTTGCTTTCCTCCTTCACATCACTACTTTTCTTCCTATTGACACCTTTTTCTGATGCTTGTAGCTTTCTACCTGCTCTTCTCTGCCACTCATTTTACCAGTTTAAATCTGATTACTTTACCTCTTTGCGATGAGGTAAGGTCACAGTCCTACAAGCATGGTTAATCAATGAAACTGTAGGCAGAATTCTGACCTCAGGAATATAGGCTTACGAGGAAAATATCTATAATTTAGGAATGCTGCAGAAAACTTCACATAGAGTGCTCAAGATTTACAAAAAATCAAACAACCCACAAAAAACAACAACAAAAATTAGGGAATATTAAGGAAAGTTCACAGGGGCTTAATTCAACAACACTGTAGATAACCAACTGAGCTCAGTACCAAGTATTACAAGCTTTCAGTGAGGTTTAAGGTTGTTTTTATGAATCTGGAACTACATCACATAATCTATTATAGATCAATTAATAATCCATTTAACGGTGTAAGCCACCATATCATGAAATCTCACCTCTTTTTATCCTTCATCTTCCCTCATAAGCCAGTAAGAAATTCTTGCATGTGACACTGCCTGGCTACTCAGAATCCTTAAATCTCATGCCTTGTTTTATAACTAAACTACTAGATAATCAGCATTGGACTTATCTTTTTTTTTATTGTTGGTTTGGTATTTATATTCAAGATGTTGGCAAATCTTGGTACAGAGGTAGTGAAAATGTGGTTTGCATTTAAAAAATGAGGGCTCATTCACTTTCTACACAATCACTTTCTCACAGGAGCCTCTTGGGATGGAGTTCCTTCTTGACCAGGCTTCAGGAGGTGGGTGGGTGTGATCAGGTGATGGAGTCATAAACAGTATATGCACGTAGCAGGAAGTAAGCCTCCCAGTTTCAGCAAGTAAATGGAAGAAGAGATGACAGACTTTATTTCTTTAACATCATTGTACTTGCTTTTTTTTTTTTTTTTTTCCTTTTGCATTTGTGTAGTTATGTTAGCAAACCAAGTGAAAAAAAATACACGTTGTTTTCTTCTCCTAAATGTTGCAATTTGCATTATCTGTAAGTGTAAATCCACCTATGTAAGCTACCAATAACTAGGAAAAAATAAGGAAGCTAGGAAAAAATAAGCTACCAATAGCTAGGAAAAAATCTATTTGGAATGCAAAGTATGCAGTATTTCCTCCTAATTTCACATGGTGAATCAAGATGCATTTTCTTGTTACTGACAGCTTTCCTCATGGTGCTTTTGTGATCATTTCAGTAAAAACAGCAGCAGAGCTCCTTCAGTGCCAGGCAGCCTCAGGTCCTTCCATCACATCCTGACACAATGAGGCAACAGTTGTCACCCAGATCCTGCAGGGACCATGCAGGTGAGGCAGATAAGTACTTGGCTCTCTGCAGGCCAGATTGGTCCCTCTCTGCCTCATTCACGTCCTTTCTTGCTAAGTGTGATCCAACAGTAGATCAGAGTAATGCCACTGATAGAGTTTATTTTTGGAAAATAAAAGAGCTACCCTGCCCTGACAGTGGAAGCTGCATTACGATTATTTCAGCAGAGAAGCACAGTACAGCATTTTCTGCTTCTAAAGACTGCTGCAGATCCATGGAAGTCTAATGATTTACTCACCTTTGTTTTTTAGGGATAGACACTTCACAATTCAGAACAGACTACAAAGCCCAGTTATACATATCTATTGCAAGATATTGTATGAAAGTAAAGTTTACACCATAGAATACATATTGCATTAAAGTACAATGCTCATATGTTATTATATATCTCTATTATCATATTATTATTGTGAAATACTCTAAATATTGTAACATTCATGGTGAAATTAAAAGTCTGTGATTAAGTCCTGGAAATAGGAAATATGACTAGAAGAGAACTTCAGGTATCAGTGAGAAGTAATTTCCATCCCCATCCCATGTGAAGAGAGCTCCAAAAGCTGAACAGGCTAAAAGAGAAGAGAAAGCCTGCATCTGTGCAAGCCTTCCCTAACTGGTTTCATGCTGCTGGAAGAAGCTTGGTAAAAGTTGGTCAGATACCTGGTCAGAAATAGCTAAAGCTGCTAGCAAGGAAAAATGGAGACATCGGTACACAGAAATGATTCTTTGCACAAGTACACAGACTGTTACTGAACTCTGGACCTGAATGCATCCCAGCCTTCCTTGTTGTGGCCGAGAAATTTTAAGAGCCACATTTTCCTTTTAAATTGATGTTCAGAAGAAAAAATCAAATAGGACATCCAGGAAAGAACCTCCTGGGAGTTCAGTAATGCTTTTTGCTGGAGTTCTCTGCAGCAAGTCAAATCATATGCACTGAGAATTAAAGAGGTGATTAGCAAAGAAAAGGAAGGGATGCTTAACTGTGATGAGCCAGTATGGTTCCCATGCAATCCACAAAATGCCAATTCAGACAAGAGGAAGACAGAGCTAAAACTCTGTTTTGTATTTTCCTTTGATATATAAATACATACACATAAGATTGAGGGTAAGTTTTTAAAAATCATATAACTATAATACCTGATGCAAAACACCACTCAGTTTTAGGGGCCTACTTTACATCATAAACCTTATGTATGAGAGTTTAATGATTGATTTGGCTCTGTAGTCGAGACAAAGCCTTATTTCTCAGAAGCATCAGCCTATGCTGTAAAGGGACTCCAAGTTTATGGGAAAAACATGCATAGCAGAAGCACTCTGATTTTACCATCAGTGATCTGCTTCAGGAAAAAGGTCTGCAAAGAAATATCCCCCAAACTTAATGAAAATATAAAGTACTATTTCCTATTAAGCCTGGACTTTTTCTGGTGAGATTATCCCATGCAATAAATTTGGCAAGAATCACCCCTGAAGAAAAACATAATTGGTTTTACTAAGCACTGTTAAAAATGTATTTTAAATCTAGTATATATTTGTAAAGAGAGATGAACTTGGGAATACATTTCTGAATTTTGCAGCAAATGCTTCTCCTCACAAATGAGCACCAAGACCAAGAATCACTGCAGTGTAAGTGGACATCAATAATGGAATACTTTCTAGGCACTAAGCAAGAATTTATCCTTTATACTGTACTATTAATGAACATAAAACCCCATAATAGAATAAGCCTATAAGAAGAAGTAATGCTGCAAACACGATTTCTGTTTTATCTAGTACTGCTGCAAGTGTAGATGCAACTAAAATATAGTTACTGTTAATAGGATAATTAAATTCCTGACACTTTTATAATTTAAGTGTTCTTTTGTTGGT
This sequence comes from Tetrao urogallus, assembly GCF_951394365.1. NCBI lineage: Eukaryota > Metazoa > Chordata > Aves > Galliformes > Phasianidae > Tetrao > Tetrao urogallus. The sequence goes on from NC_136814.1 coordinate 23,051,532, forward strand.
GACTTCAAAGAATCACTAAATCTAGTTCAGCAATGTAAATGTTGACTGCCTGTTTCTATACTGTGCTTTGTATTACTGTAGGTCCTGAGGCATCATTAAAAGACTTTGATACTTAGATTCAAAAGGGGTGAGTAATTAAGGATACTTTCGCCAAAGCGTCAGTCCTCTGTTCTGACTGTTCATCATTTTGCACCTGGTCTGGTCCATTGGAAATGCACAGTCAGTGTAAAAGATTACAAAATCAGGATCAGATTTGTTCTTAATCTTTTTATCAAGGCATATGAAATGTAAGGCAGGAGATGGGATAGTCATTGCCATTGTCTTGTGGATCTGGTGCTGGGCTGGATTCTAACTGTCTTCATGCAAATTTTTCAGATTTGATCTCTTTCACCGTTAACTCATGATCAAATATGAGCTCTTGTTCTGTGGAATTCATGGATTCAAAGTCACAAGAACTATCACATGTAATGTGGTTTCTTTGAAAAAAGGTAACCAGCTGTAAATGGGACATGGCCTCGATTCGTCTCAATGTTCATTTATTTTTTTTCAGGTATCTGCTGGAATTCATTTATCAAAAGGCTGCTCTATGCATTTTGCTGGACAGCATATGCACAAAAATATTTTCAAACTAAATGCAGATGGTTCTAATCCACTGATAATTCAATCTACATGCATCCCTAGCTTTAACATGAACCAAGACATCTGTAAAATGTTAGTTACATTAGAAGACACAAATTCACAAGTCTAGTTTTTGACCAGAGCTGAGCCAATCAATATGACTTTATTTCTTTGATCTTTGTGTTTTCTGGAATAATGGCAAGAAACCAAACCAAAGTCACCACAAAATCAATCCAAGCCATAATTCAGCCTTAAAACTACTGGGCACTCTGATTAGGGGTTTTGCTGCTGATAGAATGTCTCAGTTCGTCACATGCATTCCAGCGGCAATTCAGATTTTTCTGCAGAAATGAACTTAGAGGATAAACAGCACTTGCAATCATTTAGCAAGCTGTAGGAATGTTGAAAAAGGATGCATGCATATGTGGGCCTCCTTGCTTTTTTAAAAAATAAAATACAGGTCAATTTTTTTTTAAATAACTGGTATAGTTGATGCAGGAACTAAACACAGAAAGAATGCTGAGAACAATTTCAAGTGTACCAAAAGCATTTTATTGATACTGAATATTCACGTTATGTTCAAACTGTACTTATTTCATACTATCACATTCCAGATCTAAAGTGGTTTCACTAACATATACATATAACATTTAAAAAAAAAAAAGAAGAGGACAAAAGATACTTTTTTTCTTTCCTGCAATTCCTTTATTCATCTTGCATTTCTTCTCACATTTGGGAGACATGTACTTTTGACTCAGTATTTTCACCGTCCTGCATTTATTAACATGAGAACAAGCTGGGTAGGAATGGGTATACTCCTTCTGCAGTAGGAGAGCACTTTCATTTTCCTTTGTGACCTTGTTTTTGTAATGAACAGACAGAGAAACTGGTACAGTCCACCAACTACTCTCCAGGTCTTGGGGAAGGACAGGAGCCATTGATAAGAGTTTGAGACTACACACTAAGGTGACCCAAATGTAGTTCTACACTTGCTGCCTGAGGTACATGTGTGTTTGCAGTAGTATCCCTTTTAAACATATGGGCCCATAAGGCATTGGAAACCTGTCATCACAACCAAATTTACCTGAAACTCATATTTTCTAAATAGTGATGGTTTCATTTCAATAACAAACCAACATCTGCTAGTGCCTGATGATGCTTTTTGCCTTTTCCACTTTACTGTCATTTTCTGTCTTCTACTTCACAAACCAGGGGACCAGCTACTTCTCCCATGTTGTTAAAAATATGTGAGGCAACCCCATCCTTCGATCCACTTCAGTTGTGCGATGTGCTGTTGCAGAATGAATGGAAATGGTCTTACCCAGGTCAGTACAAGTAACCCTTCAGATAGTCACAGCTGTAAAGCATGGTGGATGTGTGACATAAAGTAGGAGGGACAAGACCAAAAAAGAAAGCCATTTCAATGTAGATCTCTTGGGCTGTGAAAAATTATTTTAAGCACAAAATATAAAAGCAAATGTGGTGAGCCAGGAAAAATAAAAGGAATAGACCATCTTCCTCCTTCTTATGTTATCACCCGTTCTTTCCCAACAAGAATCTAGCTTGACAGTCTTTATGGAAAGAACATTTAAATCTGATTTTGATCTCTATAAATTTTAACAGCTGGAACAGTAAAAAATAGAACAGCTCACAATTGGTTTCTATATGAAGAAATGCTGGAGATATCTCTAAATCCTTTGATTTGGCAGAGAAAAGCAGTATGTATTGCCAATATACTCTGTCTGATGCATCTTTTATTCAGAAAGAAAATGTCATTCGTTATCATGCATACTTCAACCACAGCATGCAGAGACAAGGAAAGAGGAGGAAGTCTTTAAAAGTCTTCCATGGGAACAGGGGGAGCATCTCACCTTTGAAGTCGCTATGGCTGTGAGAAATCCTGATTAAATCTGAAACAAAGAACCTTCAGAAAATCACCATCGGTTGTGAACTGAGTCTGGAACAGGGAATCAGCCTGGCAGGGCAGTTTGAGCCAAAAAAAAAGTCCTTATATTCCAGAGCAAAAAAGTATATGGTAAAAGAATTAGCAGAGTAAAGAGAAAAACACTAAGTCCAGCTTGGAAAAGAACTGGGTTGCCTGATTAGAAATGTGTAAAGGGATCTACAGAGCATATGACAGTTGTGTATTCAGCATAACGTACAAGAAGAGTAAGAAAAATTTTCACATAAGAATGTCCATCAAAGCAATAGGATTGGAGAATTTGCTCAACAACAATAACAACAACAACAAAATACACTATTCATAACGTCATGGGAATGGTTAACTCAAGATATTTTTCTAAATTTGACACAGTACTGTCCCAATATACTTGTTTTCCTCAGCTAGGAAGCCCTAAGGGAACTCTTGCCCTTCTCACAATTTATTTCCTTTAAAACATATTAAACCTCTGCAGAGATGGAGCTGCAGGATTAATTTTGATGCTTTGAATCACCTGTGGAAATCTTACCTCTTTTGGCTGCTGTTTAAAGGATGAATTCATGAGCACCTGGATATTAAATGAAACTTTTGTCTTTAATGCCAGTCTCGCAACTTCAGCAGTATTCGTTCTTGAATAATGTTTTTCATTCTCTTTTGCAAAGCCTTCTTTTGCATGGGACTCCATTGATGCTCAGGCAGAAAAGTTCTGATGCCTTGCTTCTAGGGTAATAGATTTTCTGCATTCAGTGATAAACCCTGGGAGGCTGTGGTCTTGATGAAAGATCCCGTTTGAGAAGTGTGTCATAAAAGTAGACTCTTTCCTATTCACCAGTGTTATATTTAAAGCAAAATAAAAAGACTGAGTTGCTCCAGGCACTCATCCCTGCCTTCAGCATTTCTTAAGCGCTGTAAACCACATAAAAGGACAAAAGGGTACCTCAGTGCCAGGCCAGAGAGTCTTGAACCATGAAATACCTCTCCAGGATGAAGATCACAGATATCAAGATCACACACCAAAAAGAAAAGGTAATTTTCAACTTTCTTATATTCTCATGACCAATGAGAAAATAGGTTACTCAGGAAATTATTTAAAGCCTACCCATCAAAGCAAAGAAAGCAAAAACCAGATTTGGTGGTACACTGTCTCTCCTGCTGCCATCTACTGTTTTCACGTGGAAGCATTGAAGATTTCAAACACTACCATGATTTTTCCTCTGACCTACTGCATTAACCCTGCCTACAGTCTGGCAAAATTTCCTGGACCATGAAGATGCAGACAGATATCATTCAAGCTGTTATACTCACTCCATGCTTTCAGGAAACAGCAAACACAGGTCTTTCATTTGCAGAGCTGCTGGTACTGGAGATGTCCACGCAGATTGACATTGCTTGTGAGCACCTGCAGGAAAACCATCCTCTGGCAGGAAAGGCTGATGCTGGCTGCACACCAGAAAGCCTCCACAGAGGTTACTCTGTTCATTCTATGTGAGCACTATACTCCATGAGGGCACTGGGAATACAGGAAATACTTGACAGAAGTGAGGAACCGCAAAAGCTGTTGTGCAGCATCCATCTCTACATGAATACTGCACGAACATCATTCCTGTGTTTAATAAGAGGGATAAGCCAGAAAGCTTTTGGAAGCTTATTTCAGTTTGTCTTTGCTTGGAAAGCACCTGGTTAATTTTTTCTCATTTTCTTCAAAAGGAGAACCTAAAGTAGCTCATGGTGATATTCCTGAGTGTTATGCTCTCCCTGAAACATGGGCACTCTGTGACAGAGGCAGCTCCATTTTGTAGCATTTTCCCTTTATGCAAGGGAGCATCTGTTCTGTATAGGATCAGACCACGTATCTTCACTATTTAAATGCAAATATATAAATAAAATTAAGGGCAAATCTTATTTTTTCCCTATTTTTTATTTAAGAAGGACAATTTATTAATATGACCTGGATCTTTTTCCTTTATTTCCATTGCCCATTTTGGTGGTTTTCTTTTTTTTTTTTTACGTGAATTCCCATTTGGGGTATGTGGAAGGTTGGCCACTTCTGCTGAAAAACAAAGGATGCAGATTAATAGGGGAAATAATGTATTCATCCTAGTGTATTATATACTTTCTATAAGTAAGTTTTAATTGGATGACTTGCATAAATGGAATGAAAATGTCTCTAAAGCACAGCATGCGTCTGGTGCTTGAAAAGGCAAAGTTCAACTCCTGATGTCATTAATCAGGAGCTATAATTTGTAAATGTAGAGTAGGTAATGGAAATTAAAACAAATGTGCTTTATTAAGCAATTCTTCAGGCACAGGTAAATCTGTCTGAAAATGAGTTAATTCGCCCTAGCTAAGCACTGTGCCTTATTATGTCTAAGTTAATAATCTACTGCTGTTCACTGCAGAAAATCTAACTCTCCTGGATAAGGACACACATATGGGGACTGTGGTGCAAGATAGAAATTTCACCTTCAAGTCTTTACAGATTTGGTCTAAGTAAAAATCACCTATCAGTCCCATCACACTGTCTGCCTGAAAGGCTTTGGAGGCCTTATCAAAGCAGGAGATACTAAGCTGAGGCATATGTTTTGATGAGCATCAGTATTTTGATGAATTAGAATTTTCATTTTCTTGATCGGTAGCAATGCTCCTCACATTATGCATTCAGCAAAGATACAGTCAGATATCTAACCATACTTTGCAAGTGATGCTGAAACCATTTCTGTACAATCTATCCCGCAAATACACTAACAGTGTGTGTTCAAGAGAAGATCTACTTCTTAGAAGAAGAAGGCAGCAGCCTCCTTCCTACACCTACTTTTTCTCCTGGAGAAATAATGAAAATGTCTATTACGTAGGATGGAAGGTATCAGTGCCCAGCTATTCTACTGTGCATTACCAGGTGTATGGGAACTGCTGAGTCACGGCCTGAACCTCTGATTGATCACCTGAGGCAAGCCATGAGTCAGCCAGAGGAGCACAGGTGAAGGCAATTCACCTGTGCTGCCAGAAGGGGTGGAGCCAGGCTCCAGCCCTCCTAGACCTATTTAAGAACTGGCTGCCAGTAGGGAAGGATCTTGTCTGGAGATCCCTCCTTCTGGTGTTTTGTAGGTGAGCCCAGCATAAGGGTAAGCCTTCCATTTATTCTCTTTTGTTATCATTGTCCATTTTGCCTAACTCTCTTGATTATATTGTGATTGTAACATCTTGATATCCATTGATTATACACCAGGGTACTGAGAGCAGACTTCCACTTGAGTCCAAGCTCAAAGTTCTTATTTTTAATTGGAGTACAGTTGCTTTCCATTTTGTTCCAATTTAGACTGTGTTGACCTGTGTTTGGCCTTCATTCTTCAGCCTGCGCCCCTGCACTAATATCCGTGTTGGTGTTCTCAGCCTGTAAAATGGGGAAAGATCTCCGTACTAACATTATCCTTTCCAAAAGAAAACATTGCACACCTGCCACAATAGCTAATGACTGGGCAATATAGTGGTTGTCATGGCTTAAAAATGCAGGAATGGAAATGGGAAAGAATTCCAGACTCCCAGAAGCAAAAAGCCAAAGAAAGTCAAAAATTTACTGTTGAATATGGTGCAGCTGAAAGACAATAAATGATTCCTTAAACTGGGCATAACAACAGGACAAAAGAAAAACAAAACTTCCCAAAACGTGTCTGTTTGGTTTTATTATGGGATCGACTGCCGTCTGCCAGCCTATTTTAAAGTCAACATTTCACAGCAAGAAACTATACAGTAATGTATCACTTCTCGGCAGGCACTTCCTTTCACTGACAAATAGTTCAAGTGGAATGATGGCCTAAACAGAATTACACAGAGGGGGGATGGCGTTGATGAAGAAAGATCTATATGAATGCATTTATTTATAGATACATACACGTGCACACAGCCTATTGTGTGGACCAGCTTGTTATTGTGGAAATTATCTGCATAAAAATGCAAAGCTACAGGAGATGTTTTAAGTCAGGAAAAAAATAATCTGACTGTGATGCTAATTTATTCCGTTCCCAAGGGGGATACCCATAACCCCTTCAGTCTCAAAATCACCACCTCTTCCAGTGGCTTTAATGAATAGTAGTTAGCATCTCTAGTTAGCACTACTAGCTTTACCTTTTCCTAATTTTTCTAAGTAGGAAAACAGAAAACAGATCTCTCCAAAGCTCACCACAGAGCTCCCAACTACAAGCTGAAGCACATTTTTTTTTTCCTGAGGCAGGGAATAAAATGCACCCTAATGTAAATGGCTGATACAATGCCAATGCACCAATTTATGCTTCAGCTAAATTCTTAACTTAGCACTTATGTAAGACATTAGACTTTTATAGGGCTTGGACCAAGGTATGAATTTCATGGGGAACTAACTAATTTGAGAAAACAACTGAGTGTGCTCTTTGGTATGAGAAACCAGACCACGTATCCATTGGGGAGAGATGAAGGAAGATAAGATTCTATTTTTTCAGCTTTGTGAAATGTTTTTCAGATTTCCTCACTTTAAGTAATCTCAGTATCAACAAAGTTCCAGAATAAAATTTTCAACCTGCTCTCTAGTTAAAATGCTGAGCCTTTCCCCTCCTTAGAAAAAAACACATTGCACACATTTCCAACTATCTCTGTTACAACTCTGCCAATTTTTTGAATGCTTAGAGTCGCACTGCATCTGCTTATTCCCCACCAGGGCTGGTGAATGAATTAGCACTAGAGCTCTGCTATTTTTCTCTTATCCAGTAGTTACAGTTCTGTGAAACTGCCATTTTAGAAATACATTAATTCAAGGATGTGAAATGTAGCTTAAACTAACAGGTTTTGTAGGTTCTACTTTTGAGCCAAAATGCATGCTTAACGAGGACACCAGGAAATTATGCACTTCTTGTCAGAGTTTCATTAATGACTTGGGATTGCAATTTTGGGGTAATCAATATAAAACAGCAAAATCAAGTTTGATTTTTCAGGAGGTGAGTGCTCTGCACGCCCTCCAAAAAAAAATATCTCCATTGGGTCTCCATAACAGAGGCCCTCAAAAAACATTAGTATGTTTAAATAAAAAAAGAGTTTTTCCTTTTTTTTTTTTTTCCTTTTCAGATTATCATAAAATTGCATTTATCCTATGAAATGAAGACATTTCTGAATATTCAGGAATGATTCTGCAGACTGTGATCAAATCTATTTGCAATAAGCTGAAATAATTAAACTTGCAAAAGATCAGCTCCATATAGCTCCAAAAGTAAAATCTGACTGAGGAGATTTTTTTGCCACACTAATTAACAACAAAGTAGTGGCATTATTAGAAATAAGACTACAATCCACCCTGCTACAGAGTCCACCTAACACAGAGTTTAGCCTCTGAAAACATGCCTGTAAAATTTGATCTTTTTATTTGGGAAGATAGTTTCTTTGGATATCTTAAACAAAACGGAGGACCATCGGCAGAGCCTTAGGTATGCTTCCACTTCTGACTGCTAGGAATAATGTAAAAAGATAAAGAGTTTTAAGGAATTGGAAAGACTTCTATTTTTTCCCCTTTCATGCACTACCAAATGCATTTAGCTGCCCATTCACTTTAATAAACACACAGCAGAGGATGCAGCTGGGAGTCTTTGTCAAAATCACTGAGATAGCCACAGTAGTTAATAAAGTTCAGTCCAATTTGGATAGCCTGATGCCAGATTTAATGTAAACACTTAATTAACAACACCGGCATTCGGCTCAACCACCATCACCATCTGCTGCTACCTGCCAAGTTGTAATCAAATGTCCCCAGTTCTGCTCAAGTCCCTGGCATGACTCCTGTTGCTTCCCATGGCATTCAGTATTGTAGGTGATTCATGCCCTCTGGTCATGTATAGGGGAGGAAAAATCCCAGCTCAGAAAGGAAAACTCCAGACTCTGTGCTGGAGGTAAGAGGATTACCTTCTGTAAACCAGGAAACAGTAATTTAATCCACCTCTAGGTCAGGTACCGAATTATTTTCCCTTACATCAGTGACTCCTGGGAGCTTCTTACAAATGCAGCCTCGCTTGGGAGAATTACCAATAGGCCATGCCATATGGTAAACCAATAAAATTGTTCCTCTTCAGAACAGGGCACCATAAAGAACCCCAAATACCCTCAAAGGAGCAGCAGCACCACACTCAGGATGTGATCCCTCACTGCTTCAGCCTCCTCCAGCTGCTCGGCAGAGCTGCTTCCAAACTGCGTGCTGCTTCTCCCTGCACTTGCAGGTGGTGCTGGGCTCCCTGCCTCCTGGCCAGCACTGCCTGGGGCTGCTTGCACCAGGAAAGCATGATGGAGGACATTTCATTCCATGTTTCCACACTGGATCAGGAAACCGTGCACCATGTTAAGTACCAGGAGATGAGTAGAGTGGGAAGCAGATTTCTCATGCTAACGGGCAAAGTGAAGGGGCTCAGAGGCTCAGACTCTCAACTTCACGTACAAGAATCTCAGCAATTTTGTTTTGTTTTAATCATTTTTTCTGTGTTTCCTCGGTGGGAAGGTGGTTAATTACAATTTACATTCAAGCCACCAAAAAATTTAAACAACTCCCAGGCTGAACGTTGCCAAACTATGTCAATTAAAAATAAAATAAATACTAAGGTATTCTTATAAGAAGCACTGTTCAAAAAACCTGTGATCCAAGGAAAACGTGCCAGAAAAATGAAACAATAGGGGAAAATATCTTATTTCCTTCAAGAGCAGAGTAAAAATCCTAGGAATGTGTTCAGCCTTTGCCGAGTGCTTCACGGCAACCTCCTTCTGCAGGTCATATTTTCCATTGCTCTCCTAAGTAAGAAGAGATTCCTTGTGTACACGTGGGCCCCAGCACAGCCCCAAGAGGCTTGGCCAGCGATGGGGCATCTACCACCTCTCTGGGCAACCTGTGCCAGTGCCTCACCACCCTGACAGTAAAAAACTTCTCCCCTATATCCAATCTAAATCTCCCCTCTTTTAATTGGAAACCATTTCCTGTCACAACAGACCCTGATAAAGATTTCATCCCCTTTCTTCTTCCATCCCTTTTTAGATACTGACAGGCTGTTATCATGTCTCAACTGAGACATGGGGTTGGTTTACTCACGTATCAGTGAGTAAATGTCTTTGCTTTTTAATTTCCTTAACTTTATTTGGTTCCTGAACTCCACAATGAAATAGCTTTATTTTTTTAAATGGTAGTATTTAAGTTTGGGTTTTCGATTCTACCTGAGCACCCCACTGTGCTTACAGCAAGGTAGTGGAGAGCTGGCTCTCTCAGCAGCTCTACCTTGTGGTGCATGTTGTGCAGGACCCGTTTGCATTTGTGCTCCAGCTGTAATTTAGCATCTAGATAAGGATCTGTTGCTGTCCCCTTCAGCTCTGTGCCTCCCTTTTCCAGACTAAAAGGTGCAGTGCTGTCTTCAGCGACCCACCCGGCACTGCACAGGACGCGCTACTCCAGATCTCCCCAGCCCTGCCCAGCGGCAGTCCCGGACACGGCTGCAAGCAATAGCAGCGCTATGGGGCAGCATCTGCCCCCCTCGCTGTGTGCACGAGAGGAAAGCGCTCGCACCACAACAGGATGTTGCAACGGGTACGCAGCTTTTCCTGGCCAGAGTGAAAGCAACGCATCGCACAACTTGGCGGCGTTGCCTAACTCACGAGCTCTTATGCAGGAGACGGGCCGAAGTGCAGCAGGGCCGAACTGAATTTCTGGTTCTGCTTAGCATTGCTCCTCATCAACGTGCGCGGGGCTGGAAGCAAAGGGGGCAGTCCGGAGCGGGGCTGCCGCGAGGAGTGGCGGCTCGGGGAGCCACTTTACATCGGGACGAACAGCTCCAACGGCTGCTAAAGCACTTCACCCCCAAATTAGTCTGAACCAGTGATTCCATAGCTACCTAAGGAAACCTCAGCTTTGATCGCTGCGTCTCACAAAGGGTACCAACCCCTGAACGCAACCCGAGCAAATGCCCCACAGAGAGCTTGCGGGTGCCGCTTCTCAGGTGTACAGGCGGCAAGGACATGGGTAGGAACGGGGCGCTCCCGCTCCCCTTTGCCGGCCGCTGAGGCGGCGGCGGGATTTCTCCCCCGGGGCAGCCGGGGCCGGCGTGGTGCTGCCGGCAGCAAGGACGGCCCGGTCCCCGTCCCGCCCGCAGGGGAAGCGGCGGCTGCCAGGGCGGGCGGAGTCGGAAGCACGACAGCACGGGGCGCTGGGGCGGCGCTGGCGGCGGCGGGAGGAGCTCGGCGCTCGGCACTCGGCACAGCGTTAGGGTCGCGGCGCAGCGACGGAGCCGGGCAGCGCCGCCGGCCCCGCAGCAGTAGCAGCAGCAGCAGCAGCAGCAGGAGGAGCCGGAGCCGCCCCCCACCGAGCGCCGGGAGCCGCTGCTCCGGGCGGCCGATGAGCGCCGGGCTGCGTCGCCGCTGCCGCCGCTCCGCGGGTGAATGAACCTGTCCCGGACGGCGACAGCGGCTTCGCCTCGGGCTGCGGCACCAGCCTTCCCCAGGACAAAATGGACGGGTTCGCCGGGAGCCTGGGTGAGCGGCTACGGGCAGCGCGGAGCGGAGGGCGGGACGGAACGGCACGGGAGGGACGGGGCGAGCCTGGCTCCGGGCGGCAGCCCGCCCTCCTGTCGTGGGGCCGCGGACCGGGGACGCGCACCTGCGGCAGGGCTGGGAGCCGCCGAGGGCAGCGCCGGGCTGCTGGCAGCGCCAGCGGGAGCTGGAGCCGGGGGAGACGCGGAGCTGAGCGCGCAACGCCACCCGCTCTGCGGCGGGAGGGGAGGGAAGCGAGTAGGGAGGGAGGGAGGGAGAGAGAGAGAGAGGGAGGGGATGCCAGCGCGAAATCTGGTCAGCTTCAAACCATCTGTTGCGAGAGCTCCGGCTGCACTTGCCTCCTTTGTTCTTTCCTCGCCGTGGGCTTGCTCTTCCCCGGAGTTACTTACTTGGGCTTGTCTGGCTCGTTCTGTTTAATGCCATTTTAATTTTGCTCCGGGTGCGGAGGGACCCCGGACGGCCAGAGCCCGGCGAGACGGCTTCGTTCCCTCTGCTCCCGGGCCGGGCCGGCTCCGGGGCCGCCTTCTCGGGGCACCGCTCTGCTTGGAGCGCGGGGGGGACAGCCCCTGCCCGGAGCTCGGCGTGCTGCGCTGCACCCAAACCCGAAACATCTATCGCTCATCCGCCTCAGTGCACCCGGAGAGCTGACTGAGAAACTTTTCGGTTTCGCTAAGACGAAGGCAAATTTTCACCACGTAATTTAGGAGAAATCTTCCAGCAGCCCTTTCTGAATGTTTCGTATATAGCACTCGTATATAGCGTGAAGCCGTCCTAGTTGAAAGTATGACCTGACCTGGTTATTTCTGTATGTAAGAACTGTAGAGTGCGTGCATCCTAATTTGTTTTCGGTGGCACAGCTCTGCCTATTTGGTTTGCAGGACACCGAGCAATGCACTGTCTACCTGCAGCCCTTCTGTGCCTGCCCCAGTGCTGCTGTACCCGCTGCACCACTCAGCCCCCCTCCATTTTTGGCAGGAGAATAAATCTGCCCCTCTAAAAATGACACAAAGTTAATTTTACAGCACTTGGGTGAAATCTATAATAATAGGGAATAGTTCTCAATTTTCTGGAAAAGCTGACTCGTTTCAATAGTGGTGAGTGTGATCCCAACCTTTAAGGTTTCTGAAATGTCTGCTCCCACGTTTTGGGCACCTGTCCAAACCAAACTGGTGCACCATAATGAACAGTGCACTTCTTTAAAATATACTTTTTTTTTGTTTGTTTTTCTTTTCTTACGTTTTAATAAACCTTGGCTCTTGGCCTGATCCACTCTCCTTGCCCAAGTAACTTTTCTGATTATTTCATATCTCCCGATCAAAAAGCAACACGGGGAAGAATTGCGAGTGTTCTATTCTCATTTTTCACTGGGAAAATTGTGCCCGTGGGTGACGTATGCAAATATACCTTGCTTAATATTTATGAACCTCTTTACCCAGTGGTGGAATTGATCACCATATCAAAGAGCACCCGTGTGCCTTTAGCTCCGGGACTACTGCCCCCCGTGAGGTCCTTATTCAGAAATAACTGTTGGAAGTGGGGGGGGGGGGGGGGGGTGGACGGAAAAGACCCCAACACTGATTTTGAAATAATGGAGCACTGTTTTCCTGCTTGGAGGCTGCTTTCAGAGCAGCGACTCAGTCAGTGTTGTGCATGGAGGCAATGCCCGCTTGGGGCATCCCGCTCCCCTTACTGAGGGAGGCTCCATCTGGACCTTTAATTTGTTTCACTGTTTGGTCAGGCAGGCTCTGTGATTTTATTAGAATTTAATGAGGATTAAGCTCAGCTCAGTCTTTTAAAGTATATGTCATGATATTGTTAGTTGGCCTTTGATTTTGCTTCTGGAGTAAGCATCAATGCATGTTGTTTGCAGGATGTGGGCTGGGAGAGCATGTCCAAAGTTTCAGGCTCCAACATACAGAGCTCTGTGTGCCCCCATGCTCCCAGGTTCAGCCGTGCTGCCTGCTTGGTGTTTTGTCATCACTTCTTGTTTGCTGCTGCTGGTAACAAGCGTGTAACGTGCACAAAGTTGTTTGGAGACTTTTTTTTTTAAACATCTCTAATTAAAATCTAATGGCTTGAATTTAATCAGCTGTCTGCTAAGCGCCTTTAGGAAGGCCATAAATTAATGTAATTTGGGGTGAAACGTAAAAATTAATTGCCATTATTGTTGGCAAAACTGTGCTATCTCTGTATGTGCGTGCTTTACCAGTCAAGCGAGCTTATTAGGAAGCAAGCTGTCCTTTTAATGCCTCCTGTCATCATCTGGAAGGCAAAATGTTATTACAGATTGTGCCCTCCAGCACAGGCAGAAATACCTTTTTGCATGTCTCCTGCAGTCTAAAATACTTCACGCAGCTGTTTTCTTTTGGCTTCCATACTGAAACTTTTATGAGAATAGAGAGATGAAAGAAACCATTTCATATGTAATTTAAAAAATTGTTTTAGTTGTTGATTTAGGATGTGCTTGTGTAGCAGTGTGTCAAGAGTGGAGACACCCACTTACTGTAAAGAGTAAAAATAAATAAATAAAATTGGGCATTATTAGTTAAGTTCCACAGCTGAAATAAGTTTTGGCTTGCTCTTTTGATAAAACACTGAGTTATTTCACATTTATTGGGCCTTGAGTGCATTTTCACTACTGCTACTAGCAAAGCAGTTACTGAATCCCGTTTGCTAGGTCAGGTCTGGCGCAACTCACATCTAAGTGTTTCTAACAGAGCGCTCACTGGGAGCTCAGTGAATTGAGGGCTTGGTGAATTCTGGCTGTCCATTTTTTCAGATACACCCCTTGAGGTGAGGGAATGTGCTTCTGAATAGGAGCAAGCGATCCAGGGACTCAGACAGGGCTCTTGGGCTTGTGCCTCATGCCCTTGCCAAGACACAGGCACAGCATGGTGGCTGGAAAGGGTCTGCCAAGTTCTTTTGCTTTGGGGTCCTGATCAAAGCAACCCAGAGGCAGCATCTTCATGGGAAAGAAAGCATTATTAGTCCCACCGACAGAAGAACACTGTGAGGTTTTGGCAAACAAAGTCAGTGTGAGAAATAGTACAACTGAGGCAACCAGCGAATGTTGCCTTGTTTTTACCATCTCACTTTTTCATGGTGCAGACAATTGCCTCGATCTCCTCCACTGTCATGCTCCTACCAGAACTGGTGGCCCAGCAGAAGGCTGTAAGACTGCATTGTTGGCAAAACTGTTGGTCTTCTAACTTCAATTTTCACATTCCATCCAATATTATAGTCTATAGTCAATTCTAGCCTTCCTGCTTTCCCATGTGTTATAGGAGTTTGTCCATAAGTTGGCTTGTTAGAGGGTTGGAGAGGTTTGCCAGCCCTTACGTTGGCTTTACTGTATTGTGAACCTGCTGAAGTATGGAGAGGGATGCTTTTCTTGGGCCTAAATCTTATCTTTCTGGGACTGATACCTTCTTTGGAGCAACAAATCATAGAACTGTAGAATGGTTTGGGTTAGAAGAGACCTTTAAGACTATCCAGTTGTACCCCCTGCCCTAGACAGGGCTACCCCAGGCCCCATCCAACCTGGTCTTGAGTGCCTCCAGAGATGGGGCAACCACAGCTTCTCTGGGCAGCTGTGCCACTGCCTCACTGCCCTCTGAGTAAAGGGCATTTGTTCATCACATCTGATGTAAATCTTCCTACTCTTATTTTAAAACTGCGCCCCTTTGTCCTGTCACAGTCTCTCTCCCAGTGCCTCTTGCTGGAAGGTCTGAATACAAAGCATTTGCCACTGTGTTACTTCTCTGGGTCAATTCTCAAGCCGTCCATGTAATACCCCTCTTATTTCTGCAAGATTTCTGGCTATGGTACAAGATCCTTTAAATCCCACTAGATTTAGACTCACAAAGGCTAAGTCGTGGGATGTTCCCCGATGGACAGTTTTCTGCTGTGCTTAGCTGTTGCATTGTTTTCTGTTCTGAGAAAGCTTCAGCTTGTTGAGCTCTGTAACAATAACCAATTGTAACTGAAGATGTGGAAGCCTTCATAAGATGCATTTAAAAGGAGCACGTCTGTTTCCAAGTTTGTCACCAGAATGATAACAACGTGGCATGAAGAGTGTTGTAGGACTGTCTCCAGCAATGAGGTCTGTGGGAGAACAGTAACTTATAAAAATAAACAAAGAGCTCGCAACTTACAAACTGTAACCATTGGTTCTGTGCGGGAGGCTGGGAAGCTTAGAAATCACTCCTCTCCTGAAGTTTCAGGCAAAGTAATTAAGAATTAAAGGAGAAAAAAATGTGGTTCAGTTTATGCCTTTTTTTTTTTTTTCCCTTCCCCCAGAGGAAGAGAAAACAGAAAAGAGTAGTAATGGCTAAGGGGGGTGGCTTTGCTCTTCTGTTGGTGCTACAAGAGGGGAAGCTGGAGAAATGAAATGAAAAAGAGGTTTTCCATATCACACAGTATCTGCATACTGTTTTTGTCACTGTATGTACTGCTTTTAACTGCAGTACATCTTATCGCAGAAGTGGCATGTAGGTCAGATTCATTTATTTTTTAATTCTCAATTTGCATTAAAGTTTGTTTTAAAGTTGTTGGAAAACACGTCTGTAGCTGTTATCTTGGATAACTACTGAGACTTGTGAGAATGTGCTCCTCCTCTGGGTATGGAAAGCCTGTGGTGCCTGTTGAGTCTCTGGCATTGCAAAAGCTCCTTTAGCCCTGCAGTGAGAGAGGGAGAGAGACTGGCTGCAGCAGGTTGGAGGGTTTGTCATTTGTCTGGGCTAGTTTTGTTTTCTAATGGATGCCCTTTTAGGCTGCAGACAATGAGCTCAACTTGATTCACTGGGCTGTGCTCCTGGGACTGCTGTGTGCTATTGTCAGTGTGCTAGCTCTCTGAGAAACAAAACTTTTGGCAGGACATCGATCTGTCCTGCCTGAGAAGGATGGCTGTGACTGGTACCAGGGTGTGAGGGTGGCCAGGAGGACATTGCTTGCTGTGGGAACTCTCTGCTGGCTCCTCTTGCTGCATGGGCAGCACACAGCAGCCCTGCTTCTCGTTGCCAGCTGAACAAAGAAACCATAAACCTCAAATGCAGGAGAATCTGTGAGAGTTTCTCTCTCCCTGCTGTAGAAAGGCTCTTAATGCCTGGGATGCAGGGGATAATTTTGGCCTTAACACTGTCTACTTCACACTCTGAATATTTCTAATACAGACAGCACAGTTATTTGATAGAATTTTCTCTTGCCAGAAAAATCTCCTCTGAAAGGATTTTTTTTTCCTGTTTGTCACTCCCTGTATTGTGATGTCTGCAATTATTGAGGTTTATTATTTATTTCCCTTTTAGATCCTTGCTAAATCTAATCCTTAATGAAGTAATCTTTAGGCCAAGAATGTTATTCCTGTTTTACCCACACATAATGTAATAGAGTAATTAATTTTGTAACACATAGTGTGTATGATGACAGTGCAGGTCTGTGCTGTTGCTGCTGTCGACTGTTTCTGCTAGGGAGATTGTTCTGTTCAACAGATCAGAATCACCTGATAAACAGCTTTTCATGAGTTTCACTAACTTCCTTTTCAAGAAATCTTCCTACATTGCTCCTGAGCTCAGGTGGAGCCTCTGCTTGGTTTGTTTCACCTCTCTGTAAATAAACATGCTGAGTTTAAAGAGGAGTTGTTACTCATTTTTGCTTCACCAGCTTGATGAAACTGATGTAGAACTTTGGTGTTATGGGAATTGCTTTCATGACGAGCTGAATGAGGGACACCTGTAAGCCCTGTGGGGTGATATGTGGGCTCCTCTGAGAGTTTGCAGGCATCTTTGGGAATCACACACATGCTCTCTGATTTAGGGGCAGGCCTGCAGCCTAGGTTGGTAATTCAAGCAGTGGTAGTGAGAGGGTGCTGCTGATGGAGGGCTGGGATATGAAGAGATTCCAGAGAGGTTAAAACTCTGAGTTTATGGCTAGATCTTGGAACAAGTGAAATGTTTTTCTCCATTTTTTTTTTTATTTTTTTTATTTTTTTTAATTTTTCCCGTTCCCCTATCACTTCCTACTTTCTATTTACTTTTTACTTTTGATATTCTTTCTCTTCTTTTGGCTCCATATTTCAATTATTGATGGGATGTTCAGTGATGGTACGTAGCAATATGCTTCCCAAGTTTTATGCCTTAAGACTTCTTACTTGAATGGGTGAGGTGCATTTTCTTAATTTTTTTTTTTTTTTTTTTTTTTTTTTTTGTCTGCTGTGTGTCTCAGTGGATTGCCCTTTCTGCTCATCCTCAATGGCTTCAGCCTAACTTGTTTGCTAAATATAGCTGTGTCTTGATGTTTTTTAACTGCTCTCCTGGTTTTTAGTGTCTGTTCTACTTTGTAAGATACTGATTTTTTGTTTGTAACAACAACAACTTTGTTTTTTCTAGTAAGCACTGGAGAATCCATTTGCCTTCTTTGTGGTGCCTTCTGCTTGATTGTGTGGTCTTGCAGTCTTTAGGCAAGATGCTTTAGTGAGTGCAAATCTGACCTACTGTAGAAGTAGCCTTACTCTTTGTATTATATAAATTTTATTTAGCTATCTAAAGTAGCTTGTACGTGTGCATGACTCCTATATGTACTAAAATTGTGATGGAAGGGGAAGAGATGAAGCAACATAGTTCTGCTGTATAAAAACTTACGGTATGTTTTAGAGAAGTTCATCTGCAAGAGCTGCTCCAAAAGTAATGCCTCCTACTTTATTATATTGGCTCACGACATTCAGAGGTGGATGCTGGTAGTATGACAGTAGAAGTTCAACCTTTCCACCAATATTCCATTACATTTTGTTGCCAGGTGACAGATGGCAGCAGAAGGGCAGTATGACACAATGGCATCTGACATGGAAGTTCACATAAAGCAAAGGTGTGTCGTTGAATTTCTCCCTGAGAAAAAGCTTGTTCCCACTGACATTCATTGAGGCTTGCTGAACTTTTATGGAGACCAAACACTGGATGTGGGCACAGAGGTGGTGGGTGGTGCATTTCAGCAGTGGTGACAACAACAGTGGGTCACCTTTGCTGGTGCAGATTGTTACAAGCACAGTGTGCAGGCTCTTGTTCATCTCTGGTGAATATGTATACCTAACAGTGACTATGCTGTAGAAGAGTGTTTTGAGCTGAGAATTTGCTCAAATAGTGCTATTGAGAATTTGCTCTATCAAATAGTGCTGTTGTGCTCTTTGTATCTGTTATAGTTTCCATGGAAGTAAATAGGCATCACATCTGGAACAACCTATGTACCTTTGATTTCAGGTGTTCTGTAAAATCAGGGAAAAACAGTCTCTGTTGTGTGATTCACTTGTATTTTACTGAAACCCAATTTCTAGCTTTGATGCAATATTCCAGAATGGAGCTGGTTCTCACTTGTCCTTCCAGTTTATTTGGGCTTATAAAGAAAAAAATAAATAGGTGGAAGGGACAAGAAGCCAAACTGTTTTAAGCTGAAATATATTTTAAACTTGTGTAAACAGTTTTAATGCATCAAGCTAAGTTGGCAGACTTTCATAATCCTCTGGGAAAATTGGGAGTTCAAAACCCAGTGGATAAATTGAAGTCACATATGCTTTTAAGCCCAAGATTTGGCTCCCTAAAGGGATGCTGCAAATGAGTTAGGCCTAGAAATGTGGTTTAGCTAAAGCAAATGAAAATACGTTTTCATGAGAACTTTATGATTTTAAGGACAAAATATTTGGATTTCTTTGTTCTGAGTTGAGGACACAAAACCAAGAAATGGCTGTTCCCAAGAAAAGGTTGTATTTGCTGTCCAAACACAAGAGGTAATGATTTCACCATATTTTATGTTTTTAAATGAGTTTATGACATAAGAATAATAGAGGCTGTTTTAAAATGCAAAATTTCATTTAGCTGCTGAGTTGAGCAAATGTTCCCAAGCATAATTGAATTAACAATGCCAAATATACATAAAATGAATGGCAGAACTATTAGTTTGTTTACAGCTTATTGTATGTCACGTTGTTTCTCTCTTGGAGAACAAAAGAAAAAATGTTTCTTTTCCACGGGATTTTGAAGAGCTTTGCACCTACTGCAGTACAAAACAACAGCAGGAGGAGGGTGGGCTCCAGTTTGTTTCCTTCCCCCTCATTCACAGTCACAAGTAGACCACGCCATTTTCTCAAGAGGTTTCCTGTTGTGTACATTACGTGGGTCTGTAGTTAACTAGACCACTGAGTTTCACTGGCAAGTTGTGTTGAAAAGATGGCAGGAGACCAGCCAAAGGTTTATCTTGCAGATTGGGTTTTTGAGGATGGACATCACCTTAAAAACAAACAAACATATTTTCTAAGGTTATAATATACATCTGGCTTTTATAACAAGCTTTGGAGTGGCTTGGAATTATAGGTGTAGTCCCGTAGGACTACGAGATCTTTGACCAAGCTCTTTTCCAGGAGCAGGAGGTACTGGAAGTCTGACCACATGGAATGGAAAGAAATTGATGGATGTGTTATGGCATGGGGGTTTCATTGCTAGAATTTGGCTGAGAAGAAGTTCAGGATGCATTCCTACAAATGTGATCTTCGTTGCTTGTAGAATTATGGAATCATTAAGATAGGAAAAGATAATCTGAAGATCATCTAGTACAACTGTCGACAAGTTGCCACCGTGCCCGTGTTTCTGAAGAGAGATGAGGAAGGAGAGACCTTCAAGGATAAGAACTGTACATGAAAATTTCTCAGTTGCAGGACTCACAGATGTAGCAATGCTCATGTCTAGATAATACCACTTCAGCTTTTTCAAACAAGAGGAAAGTTACAACTTTGTTTAGCAATGAAATGCTGTATTAAACTGCTGTAGCCTCCTGTTGCAGTGCATGCTATGCAAATATCATCAGAGATATCAAACAGGAAATTAGTGGTTTGTGTGGTTGTAGTGCTTTCTTCCTAAACTCTAAACATGTCTGTTAAAATCATGAGTGAGACAACAATAACAAGCAGCCCAAATTCAGTGCATCTGTAAATTTTTATTTATTTATTGCCTGGAATGAGCCTGAAAAAGTTCTGAGCCACTGAAACATCTCTGATAGGTGGGATAAGCCCAGTTATGAGATCCCTTTTGTTTTTTATCTCTCGTGCACTGGAGTTGGGAGGATTTCTGTGTTTCTGGCATTGAAAAGACATGACTTGCTGACATTGCTGTTCTCTAGGTTTTGTGGATTATTTTGTGTAACTTTTATTATATTTTCAATTACTCGTGACAACAGTATTTTTGAAAGGTGCTCGTTGGTTCAAGGATTGCCTGACATGGGAATGGCATCAGTAAGGCTCTGTCTGTTGTTGCAGTCAACCAAAAATTCTTGGTCTGAGTTATTATTAGAGGAGTTAATTAATAATTAAGGTGCATACGTAAGTTACTTTTGGAGGCAGATGTAGTGAAACAATTAGGAATGTGATTTCTTTTGAGCATATTCTTTCAGCTGAAGAACCAAAGTAATAAGACCATGTATTTAATTGGTGTATTCTTGATGTAAATGTGTTCTTTTTTTGTGTGTGTGATACATTAAAATATGTTTGTTTGGTGAGATGCTGCTTCTGTTTGTTAATGTTCTTATTTTAGATTGTTTTAACTCCTTTTTAGTGGCCTAGATTTGCAGAAACTACTGTAGCTTGGGCAAACATTTAGTATGAAGCAAAGAAATACCTGAAATCTTACTCTGAGTTTTGTGCCTTTGCTTTCAAACTGAGCTTTGCTTTACATGCATATCAACAGATATCAAAGTGTGGTACATGCATATAACTTCAAGTTTTTGTTTGGAATGAAAAGCCAGCTCAGGAGTTGCATGGTTTCTGTCTTCCGGCACTGTTCAGTTCAGCCACTTTCACTTAGATTCCAAAAAATGCATGTTTAACCAAACTATCATCTTGCAGCATGGGGAGGGGGAAGGTTTCATTAGGAGAAAGCTTAGAAAAGCATGTTTGTTCCAGGAAAAGCTTCCTGGAGGATTTGGTATGGGATATGAAGCAAAAGGAAAATAAGCAGGGAGCCCCGCTACCCTTTCTGCAGCTTTCATGCTTATTTTCCTTTGGTTTATCATCTCATACCAGATTTCTCTTGCAGTTGATGTGGCTGAGAACATTGATTTAAGAAATGCTTGGTTAGAAGCAAGAAGATACCTGTTGTTGCAGAAGTGATGGAGGAATGAAGTGGGCTGAATGTGCAGTGTTCCCAGCGGTGACAAGGCCAGATCCTGAAAGATAGAGTAATACAGCCATTAATACAGCTTCTAATGACTTCAGGTTCTGAATAACAGCATAATATTCTTTAATTCTATAACTAAAGCAGCATTTCCTGATTTCAGTAAGCTAATGGAATTAAGTTCTTTAGATTTATTTTTCTTTTCCCCTCGGAAAGTGGTTAGCTTTGCTTTGTACTTGTTGTTTTTGTTCTGCTTGATTTGCAAAAGTGGTGGGGGAGGGGAACCAATGCTAGAAACTACCACCAAACTCTACAAAAGTTCATGTCTTATTGTGAGTTGACTGGAAGCTATCACTCTGAGGTTCTTAGTGGCTCTGTTCCTCCCTAGAAGCAAGTGATTTGAGGAAAAATAATGTGATTAAGTAGATTTTCTGTGCTAGCTGGTTTAAATGGAAAGAAAGTGGGTCTGAACTTCTAATCAGCAGATTAATAGACTGATGTTTAAAGCAGCTTCAGCTAAGGACCGCAAGTTGTTGTAATGGCCGCAAGTTGTATCAGAGGAGGTTTAGGTTGGACATAAAGAAGATCTTTTTCTCTCAGAGTGGTCAGGCACTGGAATGGCTGCTCAGAGAGGTGGTGGAGTCGCCGACCCTGGCAGTGTTCAAGAGATGTCTGGACAACGTGCTGTGTGATATGGTTTAGTGCTTGTGGTGGCAATGGTGTTGAGGAGACGGTTGGACTAGATGATCTCATAGGTCGTTTCCAACCTTGTGATTGTAAGGACTGGAAAAATGAAGCCAAAAAAGTAAAAAACAACAGAAAAAAACCCAGCCCCCGCCCCCCCCCCCCCCAAAAAAAAAAAAAAACCTCAGCAATTTTGTGATGTGAAAATACTAGTGAGAATTTACTTTAACTACAAAATTAGTTCTAAAATGATTTTCATTTTTCACATATAGATGCCAAATCTGTACATATGAGTTCTTTCTTAAGTACTCTTGTAGAGGCAAGCTTTTATTTTCAGATGCATCACATGGAAAGTGCCTATATTTACTGAATGACAGTGAAACTATACGCAATGAGTTGCTTTAAGATTTCAGTGTAATAAACACCTTATTTATTGTGTGAACTCTTTATTATTGTATATGGATGTGGGAGTGAGAACTGATGCAGGGTAAAGAAGGTGAATATTCCAGTGTTTTTTTTTTTGTTGTGTTTTTTTTTTTTTTTTTTTTTTAATCAATTATGTATTTAGATTTGCAGTATACATAGTGTGTGGTAGAGGGAGGGGGGATGAACTGGGTAATGCAAGGGAAACCCCTCTTTGGTCTTCTGAATGAGATGATTTAATACATTTAGACTTAGGTAGAGTTCTTGCAAACAATATGAGAATAGTTCTTGTTATGCTGCTGCATGACCGTCAGTGATTGTAAGTCATGTAGCACTGTCATTGTGGTGTCACTGCAAATCTTGTTGATTTTGGAGAACTTTTTTTTGAAGATGTCTCAGTGTATGACTCTACTTTTCACTCTTCTGTTGATGTACAGAATTAGCATCCAGCAGCAAACATTCTACTTAGAGTTCCACTTAAAAACATACTTATGGTGTAAATCATGTCTTGTGAGTGCGTGTGTGCTAGTTCAAAGATGTTCTGTATGGCATCAACATGCTTGTTTCTGCTTTTCTAATTTTGTGTGTCCTTTTACAGTGAAATTGCCAATCCATTCATAAAATGATATGTCAGAGCTATGATCCCAGGCAGCTGTAGGAGTGTGAATTACAGCCTTGACAGGGGTGCAGGGCTGCAAATTCTAAAGGGTGCCACAATCGTTCTTCAGCACTGGAAGCCACAGCAGGTATTTTGGAACTCCTAAGGAGTGCTGAGGATGATAAGCAGGAAAATGAAGGCTGCCTGTGGAGTCTGCTACGTATAAATATATTGCAAAGGTAACTTTGGTACAAAGATATTCAAACTGGGGGCATCAGGTTGCCAGTTATTATGGGTGTCTGATTGAAGTGTACTGCAGAATTGTTTCACTTGGGTTAAATTTCCTGGTGTGCATTGGAAAATGCAGAAAACTGTGGCATGTTTGGAGGAATCTTATGTTGTTTTACCATGGGATTAACTTGTCAGTGAGCTCCATATCACTGGATAGTAGTTAACTTGGCATCCTGTTTTCTGAACTATTATGATGGTGAAAAGTTGTTTGTTTGTTTTTAAATACCAAACACTGGAATTTGGAACTGCTTTTGAATCATTCATTTTGTATGTGTATCTACTACAAAAACATGGTTTTCTATGGTGTTTTTTTTCTATATGTCCTACTCTTTGCCATTAAAGGAATATGAAGTTGGGAGAGTGGTCAATTTGGATTCCAATAGTCAGGTGCTGAAGTCATAATCCCTGTCAATCAGGAGGATTGCAAGCCATTTGGTACTGTGTGGTAAGGTGTTGCAGAAGTTCTGCTTGTGGAGCTTGCAAGGTGTGCAAGTGTCAGACACTGCCTCTTGCTGTGTGCCTGAACAGCTTAATGTATGTTTTACTCCTGATTTTCCTTCAATTCAAACGTTTATGGCTTGCAAACTGTGCATTCGAAATTCTGTTTACACTTAAATCAATAAAATAAATAAGACATTACAGCTGTTTCAGTTGAAATTTTACCTGTTGTTTCCCTGCAGCTGAGGTTTGAAACCCAAATGAGACCTGACTTGCATGGTACTGCTCCCCTCTTTTTTTCCTTCCAATCTCTAGTGATTTGAAACCTCCAGAGATAGAAAATGTGACCTAATGTTTGTGTGCTCTCTGAACATTGGTTCAGTTATTGACTAGCTAAATAATAGAGGTGTATGAGTGTAGAGGTTCTTGCTAACATGCTTTTAATTATCTGCATTTACGTAAGTATTATTTGCAGTAGAAATTTCAATTTCCTGTTCGTACAGCTAGAACAGCTTTAGCAGTAAAAGAACTCAAAGCCATAACTCGGCTGCGGCTTTTGTGAATTAATGTCAGCATTCACTGTTCCATTTTTATAAACCATAAAGGGACTTTTTTTCCCCAAAACTATTGATAAAATGGCAAAAGGAATTTCAAGAAAGTGAAATTGGCAATAAAGCATACATAAGAGCATCTGCAGCATGTAGCATGTACTGGACTTATCAGTACATGTGCATTTATACTTGATAGGGACATAGATATAGCTACCTTTCCACCTTCACTTAAAGATAAATTTAAACATATTTTCAGGATTATGATAATCTTATTCACCATAATATGTGTTTTGCTTTTGTGAAGCTATAAGCTGACTCTGGAGTACTATTTTTTCCCTTTCTTTGTGCTATTGCTATTTGTAAGTCTTTTGCATTCAGTGTTGTACAGATTAAAACTCAAATACTTTTCAAGTTAAAGTAATTAGCAGGTAAAAAAGTATATAAATCTTTACTAGGAAGAAGTCACTTGTTCAAGATGAACTACAATTTGGCAAACAGCTCTTGTGTGCCATCTTATGACCTTTGTGTAGGCATTTTAAGAGGAAAATTGGGTAGGACCAATGTCATATGAAGTCTCCTGTTCATCCTTAACTGCCCTGGGATATTATGGATATCAGCCTTGTGCTGTTGTACGTTAGATCTGTATCATTCTCTATGGAGTAAAGCTGTAGACATGAACTTTTCATGCTGGTGGTCATACTGAGTGTCATCAGCTTTGCTTGTGCACAGATGTGTCCCTTTCTGCAGCATGTATAGCATGTGTTGTCTCTGACCTCCTCCAAGCTGTGTGAGGAGCAGCTGGTCAGTGGCCTTCAGCCACGTGCTGCCTTGTCTCCACCTTGGTGCTGGAGGTGCCAGGAGGCAGGGCTAGGGTCCTGCTGGCAGATGTCTGAAAGGAAAGCCTGCTGCAATCGAAGGCAGTGGGAGCCACCCTCAGCTGCCCTCTGAGAAGTGTCACAGGGATGCTGACAGGCTGCAGCTGTCTGGAATGAGGCTCTGCTGAGCAACTCGTATTTCTTCCTATTGTGTTGGGCTGCCATAATATCATGCTCACCACTATAAATACCTGGAGTTTCCAACACTGTGTCATTTTTAGAACTGCTTGTCCCCACCCCCTAATATCTGTATGGATGTTTTGTTTCCATTCTTGTTCCTTCTGTTTTTTGTTGTTGTTGTTTGTTTGTTTTGGTTTTTTTTGACAACTGCTGCTGAACTTCAAGTTTTTGCTGCAAAATTCCTGAGGTGGGCCCTGACTGTTTCTGCTGCTGTTAGCTGCACAGCTAAGTTCTCATCCTCAGACAGGAGAAGCAGGGAGAGGTGAGGCTGGTCCTTGTAGTGTACTTGACAGCAAAGAAAGCAAATGCTATGGTCATCCTTAGTAGTGCTGCTGTGCTAGGGAGAGCGATGGGACCTGAAGTCCACATACACTTTGGACTTTTTTGTACCTGAGGGGAAAAACAGGGAAATGGTGAAGCTTTCTGTGTCTTCTCTAAATGATGCTTGGTAGTTCCACAGTTCCAGCTGGTGGCTGTGCTTCTGTTCTGACTTCGGCTTCATGGCTGCATGCCTCCAGCTTTGTGCTGGCGATGGCATAAAGTCACCCCTCACACCCAAGGGATTGCTGTGGCATGCTGGCAACTGGTTCCAGTACAGCCCTGCTCTGCTAATCACTATCAGTTTTGTTGGTCCAAATCTGATGCACACAACACGCCCTCCATTCTTCTGCTGTGCTCCTAGTTGTTATGGACACATGATGTCACTCTTCTAACCTGTACCCTCCTCAGATGCCGACTAGATGATTTTCATGTTGTACAAGCAATTTTCCATCTCCTGGAAGCAGCTGTTAGAATAGGTTTTAGCAATTTAGCTTTTGCTCTTTGTTAACTGACAATATTTTTTGAAATGGGAAACTGAATCATTTTGACTCTGTGAGAACTTCACATGTTGCTGGGCCATTTCCAGGGAGCTTAGAGCAGAAAGCGCTGCTTCAGCACTGCATTGACTGCTCAGTTCAATAAGGATCTTCTCTTCTGTTCTCTAACAAGAACCATTCTTTAATGAGATGATAGCTGCCACATGGCTTTCTTCTTTTCCTTTAATTTTAGGTATGCTAATCGATGACCGTTAGCCATACTGTTGTAGCACTGAAAGTAAGTTTTTAGGGTTAGTTTAGTGCATTAAGAAATTGTTTTCCTGATATTGTAAAGTACTTCTTGAGTTCCCCAAAGTAAACATCTGTGTTGTTGTCTTGTTTTACTTAGATTTTTGTTTGTTTATTTGCAGAACAGTTGCTGGATTTTAAGATGACTTTACCTATTGAAATATTACACAACTTTTTTGCACTTTTACACTTATTTAACTTTGAATAAAACATAGTATTTAAGGGCACTTTCATTTGATAAGTGTTTTTTAGTTTAAGTATGTTCCAATTCTTTGTTAATCATTATGGCTTGATTACTTTGTTTGACATGAGTCATTTTTCCATGGGTTTTTATTGCATCAATTACGTACTTAAAACAGGAAGCCCAGAAGGATGTGTAACCTCAGATCACTGAAGATTCCCTGCTTCTTTTATAGCTGATCTGTGTGTTGGGTATCGTTAAAGTTAATGATTTCTTGCTGTACATATTCTATTTCATCTGTATAGCATATACTGTGTCTGCTTTATCAGTGAGAAGGCTTTCCTGAACCTAATGTGCATCAACATAATCAGTAGGAAACTTATCTTTGACTTTGTAGTTGAACACAGTTTTACTTAATGGTGCATTCCAGTGCTGCTTTTCTATTTTACTGATCTAGAAAGGTAACCTATGAAGCCATATAGATCAGTTACTGTAATTATCAAGATATTGTACGTAATTATACTTATTTACTCTGCCTCATATTGTGGTCTTGTTAATGTCGTTTGCATTCTACAGGAATTCTGCTTTTTTTTTTTTTTTCTGCTTCCTTTCAATGAACCCTAGAGAGGAGCTGCATATTAAGCTATTTAGAAAAGGTTCGGTTTTGATGTAGTATTTGTCGTCCTTTGGTATATCATTCTTCCTGTCTGTATGAAAATGTTGCGAAAATTAGTAGCAAGGGCAAACCAGACTGACTTGATTTCTGGTTGCGTTCTGCCTACGTTCCTTCCTTGGAGCAAGAACAATATGCTCCTGTCTCCAGGACCACACTTTGCTTGTTGAGCATGTAAGCTCATCTGTTTGTATGATGCCTCACTGGGCATAGGGCAAACTGGATCCAATCAGAAAGTGTTTCTGAGAGCCAGGCTCTCCTGGCTTGGGAACAGAAGTGTTATTATAATTATTACTTTTTTTTTTTTTTTAAACTAATCAGCCCTTGTAAACCCTCTTCCTGTTAACACCGGCTAATGGCTGTGTTTGAAAGCAGAGAAAATGAACAAGATGAGTGCTTCTCACAAGCTCATGTATAATGAGGTATGATAACATAATGTACTTAGAATTAAAAGGCTGGATTCTGCAGGAGGCTAATAATGATTTGTGGTTGCTGAGTTGGATGGTTTGCTGTTGATAACTACTTTCTTGCATGTGTTCGGGCAAGAGTAGTAACTTTCACCTCCTTTTAGTCATGCTGAGGAAGTCATCCAGCCTTTCTGAGGAGCTTTGAGACTTGTTGACTTGACTTTGCCCTCTACAAAGAGCCTAGGCACAGAGGTAACACCAGCTTTGCATCAGTGTTGCCTTTGACTTGGTTGCGTTACTCTTCATCACGAACATCAGCATTGTGCAGCGTGAATGCAGCCAGTGTACAGAAGGTCAGAGGTAGAATAAATTTGTCGTGTCTCTGGAGGACAGAAGACATAGGTCTTGGAAGTGAGAGGGCAAAGAATCTAGAATCTTGATTTGGAAAGTGAATGTACAGGTGATATTGTGCCTCTATGGTTTTGAAAAACTCTTGAGCTGGGGGGAATGAGAGCCAGTTGGATGCTTTTTGTCATCTCTGTTCCTTCCTCCATAGCCCAGCACCCTTTTTCTCCCTCTCAATTTTTATGCATTTCTTTTCCTCCTTCCATTGTCACGCTGTTTCCAGAGGACACAACACTGGGTGCTTCTGTTTTCAAGAATGGATTTCCCTTTCCAGTGCCTTGTGCACAGTGTAGTCAATCTCATTTGTAATCTTAAAAATAATATATGATCAAATGTTACCATTTTTTAAGCCAAACAAACTCTGAACTTGAATGCAACTAATGATGTGATTTATTCTGCTTCATCATAGCTATTTGCTAGTTGTCTTTATTAAGGCAGTTATATTTTCTCATCTGCAATGTGCACATATTTTAATTGGGATTTACAGTTGCTGTGTTCTAAAATAAAACAGCAGCTAACTTAATTCCAGTTTTGTCGCATTTATACCTTTCATGAGAGTAGCCTCCAATTAATGGCTTAATGACTTAATTTTTAATTTACAAGACCAGATTGTGAGCACCATATTCTAAAGCTGGTATATTGTGGAGCAGCTATTCACAAGAAAGGTGAATAAGTATCGAATTACAGATTTTTTCTACATTAGCAATATGACCATATGTGCTTTTGAATAACTCCAGATGGAACACTGATGGTTTACAATTCATTATTTTGGACTGAATATCTTCCAAATTTTTTTTATTAACCCCCCCTCTTCCCCCCCCCCCCCAAAAAAAAAAAAAAAAAAAAAAAAACTGGCACATTTTAAATGTGTTTAAAAAAAAAAAAAAAGTTGGTTTGCTAGATGTATAAATCTATTCTATAAATCTGCTCTATTCACCTGTTTACTCCCACACCCCCAATATTTTGGCTACATAGTTTGCATAGCTGCACTATCACAAATCTGGGATGTGTTAGGCTTTGATTGATTGTATAGACTTTTCTTGTTATGCAGCCCTAAGTGATTGTGTTTTTACAGTGTGATTATTTTTGATGTGTTTTTTAAAAGCATATTCAGATGCTTATCAAGTCTATTCCCACAGTGAATGTGAAACCTTTTAAATAAAAAGGTAAATATTTGAGAAAGTTAAAAACCTCTAAAACAATATTATAATGGAATTGTTTTGCAACCTTGACTCTGGCTGCCAACACTAGTGCACCCTGCAACTACTTTTGAAAGAAACATGCTTTGAGAGTTTGCCAGTTTATTTTGCTTAATACTTCTCTGCTCAAAAGAGAATGGAGTACTTTGTGATTATCAGATAATTTAAAGACCCCTTGGTTACAAAAGGAATCTTAGAAATAGAAATGAGAGCTTAGTTCATCTTGGTGAAAGCAGTGGTTAAATACCCTGACTCAGAAATTGCAGCTGTACTTGTTGGCATGGTGAAAAAAGTGCAATTTCGTGTAATAGTTGATGAAATCACAATTGTTCCTATATCTCAGGTTGCGTGGGACTTTCTTGCATGAGCAGCGCTTTTGAGTAGTCATTCCAGTTCTCTTGCCCTCCTGCTCTAGGCTATTTGATCATCTTTGATCCCCATGAGAAATGCCCCACTTGATTTTCAAGTCCTTACTGGTGCTTGTTTGCTTATTCCTTGTGATAAGGCACTGGGATGTACCATGGTAACGTGGAATAATCCCTGCAGTTCTAACTCTGTGTGTCTGTATTTTCCGTTGTTTTTATTTCTCAAACAGTTTTAACGATATTTTATAACTTGGTGTTACAGGAAATATTAATTTACCCAGGTCAATAGATTCTTTCAGCCACAGCATCGCATGGGGTCTCTGTGTGACTGTGGATGACAAGCTAGCAGCAGAAGTGCTGGTTCTATCTTTCTTATTCATCTTCATCCTTCCTTGGTTTGTTTCTGCTGTCAATGCCAAATTTCTGGAGTTTAAGAAAGGCTGTGTGTTTTCTGCTGCATTTACTCCATGACGGTGTAGAATTTAATCTTGGCCATTACAATTACAGAATCAGAGTATCTGGAAAACTCATTTTCATGGCTAAGAGCTTTATGCTGCTTTTATTACTTTTTAGGGCTAACAGTATTGTTTAGTGATTGCTCAGAAGTCATGCGAAGTATAAAGTAGGACTTCAGAACCCTTTAATTTTTAGCCTTGGTAAGGTTTCCCCAGTGACTTTCAGCTAGAATTCAAGTGAAGATGTTCTTTGCATGCTTTGAAATATTAGCTGCTGTTTTTGTCTGCAGATTGTTCCTTTTCTTTGTGTAATGCTAAAAAAAAAAAAAGAGAGCTCCATGATAAATCCTTTTTACGATAAATGTAAATTTGAATAAAATGTCAGCAATTACTTTTTTTCAGATCGGTTTCAAAGTATCTGTGATTTGAGAGAAATCATCTTGATTTTTGAAGAAGAATTGTATTTTATACCTTTATGGAGAAGTGCAACTAAGTAAAATAGCTTCTGGAGTACAAATCCTACTGTACAGTGCTATTTCTGAAATGCCACTAGGAAGGAGGCCAGGATTAGAAGCAGAGCAAAATTTAGCAGAATGGAGGACTGGGACTGCTGATCGTAAGCATTTTGTTATGCTTGTCCTGTTTTCACACAGCAGTTTTAAATTGATTGGAACATCTTAGGGGGAATAGCCAGAAATGTGATGTGCCTCTGTAACCATCTTTGTGTCGCTTTTTTTTTTTTTTTTTTTTTTTTTGTTTGAATTCTGTATTCTAAATGGCTTTGTTTCTTTCATACAAACTGGCGCCCATGTTTGAAAAGTTAGTTCACTCATTGAATGTGCAAATGTAAACATATTCACAAGTCCTTGTGTTTTAAAGGGAGAGTAATTTCAAGGAACTACGCTGGGGATTCAGGGAGTGAGCTACCTTTTGCAATATACAGCTTTGATTTGCTTCTTGGTCACTGTTGTGGGACGCTCTTGGAAGCACTGCTTTGCAAGTGAAATTCTGTGACTGTTCTGTTCATGTTAGCATTGCTAAACCTGGAAAACTTGCCTTGACACATGATGGTGGTTAGCTGTACAGTGCTGCAGGGAGCTCTTTACTGTGTTTTTTGTTTTGTTCTTAAACAGCTGATGTAGCACCAGTGAGGTCTGTCTGGCATTTTTTAAGCTGTGATTGTTCTCTAACAGCAGCAGGCTTTCAGGAAGATACCATCACCACACCTACCAGCAGCTCCTTTTTCTCAGGGAACTTCTCAGCCTCCCATTTCCTACCATGCTGGTAGGATTCAGCCCCTCAGAAGCATTTTTTTAGACCATTCTACAAGGCAACAGTATTTTACTGAAGGGCGATGAGCGAAACCTGGAATGAAACCGTTGCAGGCTGACAAAACCTGCCTGCCTCTGCCTCCGCAAAGGGTGTAGGACTGGTGGGGTAGGTGTGTTCCTCAGCTCCTGGAGCAACTCATGTGAACCGTGTTTTGGAACAGAGATGTGGTTTTGTCAGCACTGATTTTCTGATTGTAGTACAAGGAAAATATGGAGTGTATGCACGGACAGCTTGAAAAATGTCTGAAGCAGTTGTGCTCACTGTTTCCACAGAAATTGCCTTTGGGTAGAAATTGGGCATGAAGAGCACAGGCCCATATGGCAGTAATTTCCTGGAGCTATGGAATCACAGAATGACTTGGGTTGGAAGGGACCATCTAGTTCCAACCCTTCTGCCTTGGGCAAAGTTGCCAGCTGCTAAATGAGGAATTAAACCACTAAAATTTGGAAAAAAAGAAGGATGATGCTATAACAGGAGGTACAGATACCTCCTCTTGGTGAATGCAGGTTAACAGAATACAATGTACAACACTGTGCCTCTGAGTTAAATGCTTAAACATAAGTAGATTAAATACTTTGGTCTGTGTAAAATAAGAAAAAATTTAGGGAGAAGAAGATGCATTATTACATTTGAATACTAAAGGGAAGTAGTGGAGGTGACTGGTGGGGTCTTTAATTACTTAAGATTAAAGAAATACCAACTATCTTTACAAGCAGGTGACCCATAGTGTCCTCTTATACATAGCAAACGCTGCTTCATGAAAATGGAATTCTTAATATGTAGTAATTTTGATACTGTGCGAGCACTGTGTGGTCTCATTTCATAGCCTGGGTTGCCACAAGGAATTGCAGTAACTAAAATGTGCTGAAAGATATTTGCATAAAAATGTGCGGTATTTTAAATGATATGTTTTCTTCCACTGTTGAATGACATACCTGAATGTGATGTAGTTAATTTCTTTGTACAGAAATACCTAAAAAAAAAAAAAAAGGCAAGTTTGTTATGGGTTTTGGCACAAGCATATTTATTTATAAAGATATTACAACTTCTGAAAAATAGTCTGAAAAATACCTTTTGATTTCTTTGCTTTTTTGTAAAAGTGTTTGAAATTTTTAGCTTGAGATTTCTGAAGAGGAAACTGTTACGCATGGTCCTGAATCTAAAAAATGTTGCTGAAAAAGCTCAGTAAAACTGCTCACAAAAGGATATGCAGCTGCTTTTGCACACAATGGGAGGTGCTCACAGCTTACAGACCTAAAGCATCAAGTTGAAAGCACCAAATTTTAATAGGGCAATTGCCATATGGGATTTAAATTTATAGAAGCATACTGTGAAGTGGTTCTGATTTTATTTCCTTAGCTGCATTAGTTTCACCTACTTTTTGTGGTGCCCTCTGATTGTCCAAATAAGAGTAACTTGAGTGACAAGTGTGTGATTGTGTAATGCAGTTTTCTAGATGCTTCTGCTAGACACAATTAAACCTCTAGTCTGTATGACCTTCAAGTCTAGTGAACCATTACACCAAGTCACTGGATGTGACTTCTGACTTCTTTCAAATGTCTAAGTGGTTATTCAGTTTTATTCCGTTTTCCAAATGGTTTAACTAAGATGTATCTGTTTCAGTTCTGAATTTCTGATGCCACGCTATCTTGAGTCATGAAATGCCTCTCATTCAGTCAGAATGCATTTTTGTAAATGACACTTACATGGCAAGAGTTAGATACTGATAAGCGTTGGCATCTTCGGTCACCGATCAAGCTCTACCACACTTGCTCTAAGGGTTTCGGTGTTCTATTTTTTTCTCCTTCCATCTGTGCATGTAGGGCTTGTTATTTGCTTTTTAGCCAATTTGCAGACATATGTTGGTTGAATTATTAATTATTTTTGGTTTTATGCCTTTGCAATTGAGAAGTAGCAAAATCTGCTGGGACTAATGTGTGTTTGCATGTAACTTTTGTGATCAGTGCAGGCGGCTTTATTTTGCATGAATGTAACGTATGCTTGAAGTATAAATTTGTGACTCCACAACAGTGATAAGGAATTTCACACTTAACATCTTTCCTATGTTTTTGATACTATGCAAGGAGTGCTAATTAAGTACATTCCAAGATAGCCATTTCACCAGGTGTTGCAGAAAATGTGGCATTTCTGCCTGTGAAACAAAGAATCTTCATAGCTGTGGAAGATCGTTTTCTCCTCTTTCTTTTTTTGCCTTTTTTTTCTTGTAGAAGTAAATTACACCCAACTCAGTAGATTTCTGCTCACATACCAGCTCTTATGGTAAAGGCTGTGTTTTCCAAATGTCAGCGCTAACATTCTTGCATGCTCTCTCTGTGCAACATCTTGGCCTCCATATTTCTTAATTACAGACCTTTTCCTTTTACTACACGAATCATCAATATTTTAACTTCTAAAATTACTTTCATCCACACATGCTCACCACAGGATCCTCAATTTGTTTGTGTGCTTTTTTTGTAAATTACCACAACTTTAAGCAATGTGGAGGTAAATATGTTGTTGTATTTTGGTTGTACTAAGGGATGTGGTTTAGTGGGGAAATGGTAGGTGGATGGTGGGACTGGATGATTTTTAAGGTCTTTTGTAACCCCGGTGATTCTATGATTTTTGTGAAAGTCATAGCACTGGATAAGCTTGCCTTTATTCCAGAGGAAGGGTAAATTGAACTCTTTGCTTAACAGCGCTGAAACTACCTGAAATTTGCCATCTGTAAGTGGCAATAGAAGAAAACTTCTCGAAATAGTTATTCTTACATGAGAATAGCATTCTTATTAAGCCTAAATGAGGTGTACCCATGTAATCATGGGATAGGAAGATCTGAATCTTTGTATGTTTTTGCATATACAAAAAATCTTGTTACTAACTCCATCCTCCTTGCTTCTTGATATTTTGAAGATCATCGCTGACCTTGAAGTGAACTTCTTTATTGGTCATTGTGAGATCAGTGAAGAAACAAGCAAGTCTCAGTTCTTCATTCAGAATTCTATTACATCTCTCAACATTTAAGGACAGGAAACTGTGCTGAACTACTTCACCTTTTTATGGCTGGATCGAATATGTGACTTGCTAAATGCTTATGAGTTCTCCTTTGCAGCTGGGTTTACACTTGTATTTAGTTGTAACCCATGTGTAATAGATAAGTCCTTCGATATAGTTTATATCCACAGAGTTCACTGGTTCCTTGGTTTTTCCACCTGTGCAGGCTGCTGTTAATTATTTCACCTTGCTAGGAAATGTGAATTGGAGACAGGTTTCAAGTTTAATAGTAAATTTCAGACACAACAAAGTCACAGCAGATCTAATGCTATCTAATATAAATCTGTGCTATTCTTCTCTCACTGGTGATGTTCTGTTGATCAGCATCAATAAATTCCCAAATGCACCAATACTGCCTTTTTGAGGCACTAGGCAGACATTTATATTGGAGTAAAGTTTGTTCCATCAGCTCCATTACAGAAAATCTATTTTCCCTGGATTGTTTGTTATAGATTTTATAGTGACTTTGGCTATCTATCATATGCTTCTATTTCTGTAAGTTTATCTGATTATGTTTCATAATGAAGTCGGATGCTCTACAGCGAATCTCTCCACAGACAGAAATTGGGTGACGCATGTGTACATATATTGCTCTGACAGTGATGCCTTCTGTTTATTTCCATGGAAACCGCAGTAGAAACAAAGACCACCATAACACGGTTTGTTAGAGCAAACTCTCAGTTACAAAACACTTTTCAACATAGTCATCACCATTAGTTCTACATTTTCAATAGTGATGAACAAGAATCTGTATGCCGTGACTGTAAAAATCTGCACTAGCGGAGGTGCCCCACTGTGACCACTGCTGAAATGCACCACCCACCACCTTACTGTGCTCACACCCACTGTTTGGTTTCCATTAAACATTCAGAAAGCATCAATTAATGTCAGAGGGTGCCATTTTTTCCACATGGAGGAATTCAGTGGCACACCTTTGCTTCATGTGCTCTTCCACATCAGGTGCCATTGTGCCATGCTGTCCCTCTGCTGCCATCTGTTGCATAGGAGCAACATTTAACAAAATATTGGTGGGAAGGTTCGACCTCTACTGCCATACGTCCGCCATCTACCTCTGGTGGCATGGACCGACATAATAAAATAGGAGATGTTACTTCTGGAGCAGCCCTTAATAATATACTTCAGGTTTTGTTGAAATGTTCATAAACCGGTCACGGAGTTGTGACTTCAGAATATGGCCTTGTGGGAGTAGAATGTCAGAGAGCATCTTAGAAAGAAACTTCCCATTTCAGATTACTTATCTTTTGTCCCATGTGTTTATTCACTGTTAAATTTGTACTGTTAGCTTCTTGGCTACCTCTGTCTGTTGCTCAGGGGTAATCAGTTTTCACTGCTGAAAATCTGTATCATCTGCTGTATGTTATGTGGATGTTCTTGTATACAGATGTCAGAAAAACTTTGTGTATTTCTGGATATTTATTTATTTATTGTCTTGTCCTTTCCCTTAAGAATGAGCACTGAGTGGTAACCCAACCTTTTAGAGCATCTGCTGACGAGAATGTATCAGAGGACCGTAGAGTGGATTTTCTATTCCTGCCTTCTGGCTGGCAGCATATTTTGACTTTTCGGTATATTATATTTGTAATCCTATACTGAGTCTGACCTTCAAGAATAGATTATGGAATAACTGAAAATTGTAGGCTGGAACCCCTGGAGGTCAGCTGGTCCAACATCCCCCTCCCCCAGCTGCATTGCCTTTGGGATCTGATTGTCTTATTTGGGATCTGAATTTTGAAATTCTCCAAGGTTGGAAATGCTTTAACTGGTATGGATGGGGGGGGAAAAAAAAATAAAGTCTACATTAGGAGAGGTTCAGCACTAAAACAAACTGCTAAGTTGGAGCTCCCATTTTGTGATTTGTGTTGTTTCTTTCATATATGCCCCTTCACCATGCGCCTCTCAGCAGAGTTGGATGTTTTGTTCTTTGTAGCCTTTGCCCCCAAGTTAGTGAAGAGTATAATTATATCCCATTTGACTTTTCTGTAGGCTGAATGAGCTCAGTTTTTTCTCTGAGATCACACATGTGCTGCAGCCTGCTTTTGGTCTCAGTGATCTTCCACCAAACTCTCTCCAGTTGGTCAGTCTCCAAATTTGCATGTGTCTAGCTGTCGCCCAGAAAAGAATAATTATTTCTGCTAGCCTTCTGGCTGTGTTTTTGCTCACACAACCTGGTGTGTGGTCAACATCAATGGCTGCAAAGATGCCCTGGTGATTTCTTGCTGTTTGTCTGCCTGGATTCCCAGCTTCTTTCCTCAGTCACCCCAGCCTGTGCTGCTGTGTAAGGTTGTCTTGCTGTTGCAGAGTTCTGCATTTCTTTGCTGCATTTTGTGATGCTGCTGTCAATCCAGTCTTCCAGCCAGTCCTGATACTAGTGAGAGGCAGTCATCTCTACCATTTCAGTCCTGCCCCAGCATGGTGTTCTGCATGTGCAGGATGAGGGTGTATTCACCCCAATAAATAGATGAGGTGGTACTGACCTCCCTACTGACGTGTAGGGAGCACTGCTAGAAAACAGCTGCTGTTGAGACCATTAAACCAGAACCACTAACCACCACATGGAGCCCAATAGCCCAGTTAATTTTTCATGTAACTTTTAAAAATGACTTACGTGTTAGGTAAAAATGATCGTTCGATCCTTGTGCTTCACAAATGTGAGTTTGATAAGCAGATAAATGAAAGTCTGAATAGCAGAACAAATGATTTGTATTGTAATCATTTAAAATACATCATTGATTTTAAGAAGGATTTGATTTTGGGAAGGACAGACTCCAGTAGATTAAAATTATTATTTTTTTTTCCAGTCTATACCAATGTTGAAAGTGATATGTTCTAAGTAATTTGAACTAGAATGAAATTAAATGGAGAATTGCAGTTGTTTTAATTTCTTTGGTATGAGTTGGTGAGTTTTTTGAGTTTCATTGCAGTGGTTGAGTGTGGAGCACTTTTATGGTTGGTTTGATGGAGGAAAAAAAGAAAACTAGTTTGAAGGAAAATAAATGACAGTAGAAGCAGAGTGTCAGGTGAACACATTGCAACTATTTTTAGTTTTTCAACCTTACTTTAAAATCAGTCATGTATTTAAGTCATTTTTGTGAATTTCCTTTATGATGTGGGATATTCTTTTCTAGTGCTGATGACAAATCATAGTTGGAATTCTGTTTTGCAAATTATTCTTCTGAAAGTGAACTAGGGTGTGATTTGAATATCCTCGAGGTCTGTGAGGGTGGCTGCCTTGAAACACTTGGGCTCATCTGAACTGTGAAGTAGGTAATTAGTGGTATTTGCCATTTTGCTGGAGAATGGCTTTTTGTATAGCCTGACAGTAACAGTGGGCATAAGGAAGTCGTAGCTGGAAAACATTGAGGAGGGGACTTGCTAGGAACGAACAGGGATGATAGAATATGCTTCCAGCTCACAGCCATTGATATCAGTGAGCTCTCAGAGCTCTTCCTGTGTGAATGTGAGGAATGTGGCTGCTAAGTGAGGATGGTGCTGTGTGAAGGAAAGGTTTCAGCAGAGCACAGCAGTAGTGCTGAAGGGCTGCAGGGCTCAGCCAGCAGCTCTGTGTGACAGTCTTGTGTGCTCTGTCCGATTCAAGAGTTGTACACTCATGTTCCTGCTCTCCTTCCTTGGCATCTCCCTCTCTGTCACCCTTCCTTTTCCCTCAAATTGACAGCAGCAATCCATTGGTTTATGACTGATACTTAATAGGATAGTTAGTGTAAATCCTAGTTTAGCAAGTTGGAAATTCCTATCCCTAAAAGTACGACAGGGACTAGAAGCTTTAAGCATAACTGAGCTGCTCCATGGATGCAGTGCAGCCACTCAAGCATGGGCACTGGGGGGGAACAGGGATTAACATAGGGTCAGGCTCGGGAAGAGTTTGGCTTGTGCTGCAGAAAGGCATTTAGGTACGTGCATCAGTTATGTAGAGCTGGATCTGTGTAGTGTAGTGTCTTTGGAAGGTATTGCCACTCTAGAGATGCTTCTATTTACTGTTCCTTTGGCACATGTGTTCAGTGCATATCCTTTATCTCAAATATATACACATACCCTTATTTAATTCAGGTAAACTTTAAATTGTGCCTTGGTAAGTATACTCATTTTGCTAACCTCACCAGATCCATTATTATTTTTACATTTTTCTTTTTTATTTTGTTTGAATTGGACTTAGAAAAGTTTGCACAATAACAAAGATGTGTTTGCATGCCTTTTAACTATGCCAAGTAGCTCTGATTGTCAAAAGATATAGCAGTACATTGGCTTTGCAGGCATGCAAGCATTTGAAAGATGATTTAAATGGATATCTCTTTGATGAGACACTGTGATGAAAGAACTTTAATTTTCATCACACCAGAACTCACTTTTTTTTAATGATCAGAACATCACCTGCAAAAGAATGTTATGGCAGAGATCAGAACAGGAGGCCTTGAAAATGAGCAAAAAATACACACTTTGTTGTAGAAAGTTCTCATATGAATTAGTTGTTATAAGCGTTGATACAATTTCTTTGAAGGTTACGATCAAACTAAGTAACACTTTCTCTCTAAATCCATTTTCTTTTTTTAACTTAACATTCTTGCAATTAACCTGGAAAAATCCATTTTACACATGAATTTATACAGTTCTGTATGCTACTAATATGAGTTATTGACATGTCAAATATAGAAGAGACTGTAGATGCGTTGACCTTTTGTTGTTAAATCCTTGAGTTTGCTGGAAGCACAAAGTAAAATCGTGATCTTTTGTTGTGTAAGATGATAGAGGTGCAGATTGATGCTAAGAGGAATACTTACAAGAAAGAATGCATTCTTTTTTGAGTAAAAGCCTGTTTGCCCTACCTTGAGAAGTATTCATTCTAAGTCTCCCATCAATTACACAAGAAAAGTGAAAGATATTTCAACTGGCAGCCCAGTAAAAATTAATGGAAGATGTATTATTTATATTATTTACTTTGTTATGAGCAATGGTGAATATTATGTTTTTCTGTTTATTTTATTTGTATTCATGTGTTGCCTGAAGCATATCCAGTTGCGGTTATATATGTTTATTTACATATATATATATATATGTGTGTGTGTGTATATATATAAACTAATATATATGAAACCAGAAAATCTGGTCTTTGTTGTGTCTTAGTCAAGATCACATGCAATCCTTAGGTTCCTGATGCAAATCGGTAACTGTAGTCTATCTGTAGAGGACAACTAACTTTTAAGTAGTTCTGTTGATCATGATATGTGTGTTCCCCTTTGCATAACCACTGGTTTGCAGCTGTACAGCTGTTTAAAACACCTTAGTCAGTCTGCCAAGTTAATTTTGGTGAATGTAATTGCTGCTCTACTAATTACTGATACTCTAGTAATTGCTGCTGCGTTGATTTGAGAACACCTTGCTGTGAGCTTCAGTTTAATTAGAATTCTGTGCTGTTAGAAATAGGCACAAAAAACTTCTGATGAAATATGACTCTGATCTTCAATCTGTTCTGTGGAGACTGTGGGATTGAATATAGATAGAGTAGTTCCACTGGATCAACCAGCTGTGCTGTTGGGATCTGGGACTAAGAGCTTTGGAAGAAATTCCATACAGAAGAACTTCATCAAGTTGCCTGTGGGATTATGATTATGTATGACTTTTTTTTTTTTTTTTTTTTTTTTTTTTGAGGATGTGACATGTTTTTTTGTTTTGTTTTTAGTAACTGGTGACGCTCTTGTAGGGTCTTTTATTTTTAGTAAAAGCTTTGCATAATTTCAGCAGATTGTATGATTTCAGCAGGTGTAACGTGGTAGATACTAACTAAAGAACTGGAGCTCTAAAAATATCAGATTATATTAACACCTTGTTAGGAAGAAAGCTGGGGATAACATTAGTATGAATTTTGAGTATGCTTTTTTTTTCTATCTGCTACTGAAACAGAAAGCAAAAGCTTGTTTGGAAACAGCAACTTGTAACTTTCTTGGTACATAGTAGTCATAGACACATTGTAGAATTGTCTAATAATGCCTGCCCTGAAAAGCAGGTGCTCTTGGAGTTTTGCTCTATA
Organism: Tetrao urogallus; assembly: GCF_951394365.1. NCBI lineage: Eukaryota > Metazoa > Chordata > Aves > Galliformes > Phasianidae > Tetrao > Tetrao urogallus. The sequence continues at coordinate 23,092,047 of NC_136814.1, forward strand.
TGAACACACCAGACCTGGAGCCAGAGCTCAGTCTGTAACTGCATGGCATTTTGCATTCAGTAAATATATGTTAGAACAAGAAGAAACTTCATCTATGAGGGGGGCAAAAAATCTAACATGGGAAAAAACAAATAAACATTTTCTGTGGATTGCAACAAGGGGTATCTGAAATTTGCCAGAAGAATTGGAAGCATGGCAAGAGTGCAAATGTAAGTAAAAATGGATTTGAAAACAGAGTTTTCAACAGAGGCTGAATTTAAAGTCAATTTAATATACCTGCTCTGTGTGATCGGTACCCACCACCTGTTCCTCTGCTCTGGGACTCAGCTGCTGTGCTCCCTAATTCCCTCCAGGTGCAGGCAGGTGTTTGAAATAATGTACTGGCAGTGACTGCCTGCTTGTTGGCAGGATTTGGGGCTGGTGGATGGGCATTTGCTCCAGGAACTGGGAAATTGCACTGCAGCGAGTTCCAGCCAGGTTTATAAGTGGTGGCAAGCCTCCCGTGTCTGTATGGCCTCAGTGTTTTCCATTGTTAGTAGGCACAGTTGTTTGAAGCTGTGACAGCTATGATTGACACTGCTGGTTTTTTTTACTTTTTTAGTGAAGTATTTAGAACAATTGACTTTCACTGTGTGCCTTGAAAGTCCAGTGGTGACTCTGATGGTGCTTGTTTAACTATCTGAGGCCATGCACAATTAGCAAGCATTATAATGGCAGTGGTAATTACCCTGCCCAGTAAGCGTGCATAATTTCTGCTCGCTTGCAGGAAGATTATTTGAATATTCCCTCAGTGTAGCTTGTGGCAGCAGGGAGGTGGTTCCCCGTGCTAAAAATAATAAAGGAAGACACATTTCTATGTTGCATCAGTTTTCAGCATGCTTAAACTAATGTCTTATGCAAGAGCGTGTCTCCTTTAGCTGATTTTTCTGAAGTCTTCTGACAAGTTTAACTGCTCCAAACCAAACAAAACCACCCCTAGGCATGCACACACACTCAAATAGGCCATTTGAAGAAAGCTGCGTTCCCATGCATGTTTCAGGAGGCCTATTGGAGAGGGGCTAGGTGAAACCAAGGGGAAAATGCGGTGAGATTTACACTCTGCTCTGGGGAAGTGCAGCTCTTCAGAGTTGCTGGCTCACACTGGAGCAGAGCTGCTGGTCTAGGGGCAGCTGTTGTTGGGGCAGTGCACCTTTCTTTAAGGAGCCTTTACCGAATGTCTAGTATAAACCTAACATAACTCCATACCATCCCCTCGGGTCCTGTTGCTGTCACAGAAAGCAGAGCTCAGCACTTCTCCTTTGCTCCCTGTGAGGAGTTGCAGCTGCCATGAGGCCTCCCCTCAGCTCCTCTGCTCTGAGCTGAGCAAACCCAGGGACCTCAGCCGCTCCTCACACACCTTGCCCTGTGGATTCTTCACCATATCTTTAGCCCTCCTTTGGATGCTCTGTTATGTGTGTGTACTCACTTTCATTCATTTTTAAACAAATACCCATGTATTTAAAAAGGAGAAAAAAACACTGCTTCGTAGCTTCAGCTGATGTGAAAGATATAAACAAAAAGAAGTGAGAGAGTTTTTTGAAATTCGTGTGTTCATAGCTGATTGTGCTTTAGCAAGAGGTTGTACTGGGTGATCTCCTTAGGTCCCTTCCAGCCTATACTACTGCCACCCTAACTGACCAATACTTTCATTGGTCAATACATTGCTAGTATTCTTTTTCCTTCAAGCGGTGGCTTGGTTTGTTCATCCTTTCCATGGTAACACATGAAGATTGGGAAATAACTCTTCCATTTTTGTTTAGTTTTAGTTTTACTGCATCACTTACTTTGAAAATGTAACATTACCTGTTTAAAGGGCAGGATATAATAGATAAGGAAGAGGTTATTAGTCAATGACACTGAGGAAATTCAAGTCCTCATTGGGTGTTCTGGAAAGAAAATTGTTTTAAAAGGTGCTCTTAAGCTGTGTTGAAGGTTTACTTTTTCAAATTGAAAATTGTTGCACCTGTTGATGTTAGTCTGCTTTTTCGGTATCAACCCAAATATCTCTTCATGCTGGCAATGAAGCAAAATGAACCCACTTTGCGGAAAAGCTTATCTTGAGGTTTTGATTTAATTTGTTGTAATGGCACTGATCTTTTGTACTTCTGTGTGCTAGAGACAGAATCTCTTGATTGTGAATTCTGGAGATTCAGAAACAAACGTATCCTTTCTTAAAATACTAATTATGCGTTACTGCATGTACTTTTCCTCTTGGGCTGACCAAAAGGAACTGCCAGTATTAGGAATCTCGTAGAACTTCCATGGAGGTGCTTAAAAATAACCAGACATTCCTCTTTTTCTTTTTTTGCTTTAGTTGTAGAATAATATTTTTGTTCTCTGGTTTGGTGACTTATGTGTTTTGCTTGAATATAGCTGATAGCTGATATATAGCTGATACACAAAGTAACATAAATGGTGTCTCCAGTAGTCTAAGTAGCTGTTGACCCACACATTTTAAGCTTAGCTCAGAGACTTAAGATGAAAGTAGAACTTCCATAAACGAGCTATTAGCTCCTTCTTTTCAGGCACTTATTTATTTTCTGATCTTTTTATTGCTGAGTTTTTGAGCATAAAGTAACAGTAATGGCATTTTTAGGAAGAATAAGCAATGAAGAACTAATATAGTCTCCATTAAGACAGCCCCTTAACCTGCATGTTATTTCCAAGAAAACATTTTCCTCCTGAGGCATGCATTCCTGCAGCTCCACAGTGCTCAACAGGGGACATATATCAGAGACAGAGAATAGGTAGGCAATGAAACAGAAAATCCTCACCTTCTAAAATGCTAGAAACATGTTCTGAATAAGGATTTTAAAGGAAGAGGTGTGTATGACTTCAAAATTTACATGAGGAGCTGGCATTACTGTTTGTGCCTCTGTCAAACAGTCTGGTACATCTGACAAGTGGACTGAGCCAAGAAATAAGGGTATTTTTTAAATAATTGTTTTCTTGGATTCATATTTGAATTTGAATCAAAATTTGGACTTGAATGTAGTTCACAGAATAGACTAAAAAGTGCAAAACTGATTTTAAATGTCTCTGAACTTTGAAAGGTCTCTGCATGTGGCAGACAGAAGTTACAATTAGTACTGCTAAGTAGTATTAAAATACTGCTGTATGTTAAACTAAATTCACAAACGTGTAAGTGTGGGACCTGGATATTATAGTGTACCTATATATATCTAGAAACAGTGAGAAGCTGTACTAGATTACATTTAAAATGGAGAAGAAAAAAAAAAAAAAGACTGATTCTCCTGACTTGTATTTTGTATCAAATTATGCTCTAGTGGCCTTAATCATAAGCTTTGCTTTTTTTTTGTACATCTAGTACAAGGTCTGTTAAAAATATTTTATCTTTGCAATCAACTTTCCCAACATTAACTAATTACCGATACAGATAATATCAGAGATGTAAATAGAATTGTGTATGTTAGGCTGTTTTGTTTTGTTTTGCTTATTGTAAATGGAAGATTTTCTCATAGATTTATGTTAGCTGAAAGATTTAAAGTTAGCATTCAAATGATAGATACAGTTTTTCCTACTTACACTTTCAACTTGGAAAATGAAGGAATAATTTATTTTTTTTGCCAGTGTAAGAACTTTTAAAAAATGCAGTTCTCCATTGAAAGGTGTTTGTTGGACTTCAGAATTACTTATCTGGAAAGAGGATCTAAGCTGTCTGTGCTTTCACAGGTTCCCTCAGTTTTGATTGCCTGCCTTTTGGGGAAGAAAATAGAGACACCTGACTGCAATTTTCTAAATTCTATTACAGCAGTTGTAATTATTCAAACTCAGGCATGCTGGCCATGATTTAAAAAAATAAAAAAATAAAAAAATAAAAAAAAATCAGTTAACAGTTAAAGAGTCTTCCTTTTCTGTCTCCATCCCCACACTTTTTGCTTATTTAAAGCTAAAGCAGATTAGCCTGGACTGGAAAATATTTTGAATATCTTCGTAATACATAAGGGAAACTAAGCCATGTTTATGCATCCTAGTATGGGCAATATGTGGTTTGTTGTGAACATCGAGGTTGTTAATAATTGCCTAATTAACTAATACACAGGAAAGCACATAAAAATTAGAAACTCTGAGCCGATAACTAATGTCAGTCCATACAATTGCAGTGAATTTGTGGAGGAAGGATTTATTTCTCCCTCTCCTTCAGACAAATTCCTGATAGGAAGTTAAGGAATCTGAGTAATTAAATTTAGATCATAGAAGTTTTAAGTAACATCTGGTCTCAGAAGGGGAGGGGAAAAAACAAACATACCTCCTCTCCTTAAAATAAAAAAAACTGGAGGAGGGGGTAGGGAAGCTGGGAGACGAGTAATAAAGCAAGACTGAGTCAACAGGGATCTTCTAGAAAAGGGAAATTCAGCCCTGCTGAAACCAATACAGAAAGTCATAAAATGCTTGAGACAAATGTGTAGGAAGGAAACCAGAATGGGTGATAGGTCTGTGAGGCAGATGGCCTGTTCTGTAATGTCTCACCTCACAAAAATAGGAAGAGTTGCAATAATTCCTTCTGTAATTGGTAGTTAAATGAAAAAGTAGAAGGGCTGTGGTGGTGAGTACTGCAGTTTTGTGGGGTTTGTTTTGTCTTATAAGAATGAATTATTTTCAACTGTAGGATGGTGCTTGGTATGGTGCACTAAAATACACATAGCAAGCTGTTGTGACCAGGTGAATACAGCAAAAAAAGTTCCACTGAAATTGGAAGAAGAGGGAGTTGCAGTGTTCTAAAAGTGTGCATTCTTGCCTTCAGTGTGAGTAGTATGGTGAAATGACAAAAAAAACTGTAAGGATGATCAGTTACTATTTTAGTTAAGATTAGGCAGACTCATAAGGAGATACATAGTAACCTGATGAATCAGCAGGAGGGAATGACAAGGAGACAAGAAAATTATATTGGACTAATAGGATTTGCAGGGGCTTAATTACTGTCTTGTGAAGGAAGGGAGCAGGATGAACATTGAGTGTACAGGTTGAAACAGAACCTTGATGTGGGCTCAAAACCAAGGATAAACAACCAAACTTTAAATACAGGGAGGAAAACCGAGTCCTTTATCTATGTGCTTGCCTCTAAGGGATTGAAGAAAGGGGTGGGGGAAATATTTGAAACAATGGAAAGGTAGAGCATCGCCTGGAAACAATGAGCAGCCGGTGAAACTGAATCCAAGGAAAAGGAAAAACTCCCACCCACTCTTTTTTCCCTATCCTTGTTCTCATAGAATTAGTGTTTACACTGAAAAACGTGTCTCCTTTGGAGAAGCTAAAGCAGAAAGCTATGCTGAGATTTGGGATGGTTTAGTCTTTCATATGGGTAGCAAGTAGATGTTACAGTAAATAATCTATGTTTAGAAGGCTATAGTTATCATGCTTTTGGGCATAAGCATGTTTCAGAGGTGTTCTGCTGTTTCGGGTTTTTTTTTTTTTTTTTTTTTTTTGCTTGTCAGGGGGAAGCATATTTGAATGCATTTTTAACATAAACGAAGAAGCAAATAATGACTATTTTAGAAATGAGCTGTTGGTTAAATCAACCAGTAGTCAGAGAATTGCAGAATCATTGGGGTTGGAAGGGACTTCTGGAGAACATTGAATCCAACCCCCCTGCTAAAAGTAGATTCCCCAAGTAAACAGTTTTTATCTGAAGCTCAGCCCTACTGCATGGGTAGCTCTCAACTTCTGTGTGCCTCAGGTCTCCCAGAGGCTACAGAAATGTTCCTCTAGTTATGTGGTTTGCCTACTTCCTTTTTCATGTTGATGTCGCGCTGGGCATGGTGGGTCTTCCCTTTAGTCCTTCAGATTTTTGAGATCTGTTGTGAAGTTTTCAAAAGCTGGAGCATGAAATATAGGCTGAATTTATAGAAAGTGGTAATTTTGTAATGTCAGGCAGGAGACCTATCTCAGTCTGGTTGTGTCACAGAATTGCAAGGGTTGGAAGGACCACAAGAGAGCATTGAGTCCCATTCCCCCTTCCAAAATAGCTACCCTACAATAGGATGCAAAGGCGTCTCCCGTTATGGTATAGAGAGCTCCATTGTCTGTGATGAGGAAATAACCTTTTATTTGGTGCTTATTCCCTACCAAATTGTCATTAATGAGCATCAAATGGAATTAAATACTTTTAGAGTGACTTTAAGTTTACTCTTGCTTGCTTAGCAAGTACTCTTACTCTCATTCGCCACGGTGTGTTACAGAGCACATCTGCAAAGCAGTTTGCATGCCTACTGGACTTAGACTTGAGTTTGTTACTTTTGTACTCAGGTGTGTGTGTGTAAATAATTCATGTGTGAATTGCTTATGCAGGTGTGTTCAAGCAGAAAACTCACTCTTCAAATGATGTATGTCATGGATGCAAAGTACCTTCTTGGGCATGAGGAGGCCTCATGTCAAAGTGTTATCTCAATGTGCACTTCTGAAGCTTGCTAAAGGAAGGCGCTTTAACTTCCTTTTATTACTGTTTGCACTGAATTATGGCAGTTAATCATTGCATGTGTGTATGTACGTGGAGAATATGTCCATAAAAGCAGTAAATCATAAAAGCAGTAATTCAAGTTCTTCGCTTCAACTCTGCTCTGAATGAGATCTACCTGTGTGTGGTTTTTCCTGCGTTAGTTGCTTTAAAAGCATTTTTCAGTTCAGTAAGCACTGATGAACAGAGTTTTACTAAAAAATGCTCTTGTAATGCCTGTTTGTAATTGTTACATATTCTGAAGCACAGTAAAGCTGGAATATAGTTGTACATCCTGAATTATAGTTCAGTATAATGAAGCAGTTGATACGATAATGCATATGTTTGTCAAAAGCAAAAATAAATAGACAAAAAAGCAGAAATTGCATTGTTTTCTTCATTATCACTCAGTATTTGTTTTACAGTAATTGAACAAGGAATGCGCAGTTGAATTCAAGGAAGCTGCTATTTTTACCAGTTGTATAGGAATACCCATGGTAATACCTTTCATCTCCATGGTGACCTTCAAGAACATGCTGGTGTCTCTCTAGTCCAGTAATTCGTATTTAACTTCATTCATCATCAATTCATTTGAAGAAAGGTACAAAACCTTGCTGCCAGACCAATGCAGTGTGACCTTCCTCCTTGGTTTTAACAGAAGTTGTTTTAAATTCTGAAGAAGTGTGCTTTGCGTTTCCCTTTAAAACACTTGTGAGTTTTTAAATCTTGCCTATTATATCTGTTTCAAAAATGGACTTTCTGTTTTTTTGATTTCTGTTTTTGTTACTATTAATCTGAATATATACATTCCTGGAAAGTGGTATTTTTAGGAATAATTGGATCTTTTGACTTTCGTTGTTAAATGCAAATGTTTTTATTAATGAAAGTGCTACAGTACTTCTGTTTAGGGTGCTATTCTAGTTTGGGGGAATATAATAATATAAATTGTGTAGCTCTTATTAGTGATTGTGAAAATGCTTCTTTTCCAAATCTTAGCTTTCATTAGATTTCCTAATATAAGTGAGAACAAAGTCCTCAGTAAATATTTTTTTTTCTCCTGTTCTTAACATTGAAGACTACATTATTTTTCCCTAACAAAATCATTCAAGCAAAACATACTAAAGCAATACCAAAAAATTCATCTTGATTGTAAGGAATGTTAAAATGAGTTATAACAGAAGAATATTATTGCTTTTTTGTGAATCTTTGTGTTTCTTTGTGGTCAATTTGAAGGAAGTAAGTACTTTGCATCCTGCTAGTGTGGGAGGCTTGGTGTTAACTTTTTTTAAACCATATGTGACTGACACATCCTGGTGTAGTTTACTCTTCCCGCTAGTGACCTTGAAAGCATGTCTGTGCAATAATTGGTTATTGCTGGAACAAAAGATAGTTCTGTCTAAGATTTGTTTGAATTCAGGAAGCTGTGTTTGCCAAAGTAAAAACTTGGTGACGCAACTATGTCAGGTTTCAGCAGCCACACCTCTGCTAAGCAGTTTTAAGTTTTTAGTTTTAACCTTTGTTCATAGCTGTATTCCACTTCCAACAAAACATCAGAGGTGGTTTTCTGCCATCTGTTGCAGTGGAGTTCAAAAGGAGCACGTGTTGTTGAGGTTGGCACATTCTCCTAGCTTTGTGCTAAGTTGACTGGATGGTAGGATAGATGGACTCTCTTCCTAATCATTACGGTAAGGATAACTCAGTATTTATAAGTATTGAATAGTGTAGATTGTGTAGGTTTTGTAGAATATACTGCATTTTGATACCTGAGGGTGGGGGAAGAAAATAAAAGGAATGGCTATGGCTGGACTGCAGTTGCCCCATTGCAAGGGATGAGGGATCAAATAGAATAGGCATTCGTTCACTGCCATTGTACAGTTTTCAGTGTGGCTCTTGGGCTTTTTATAGGGTAGTAGTGTAATGCGAGAATAGCTTTCTAATGGGTCATGCTGCTGAAAGTGCTCCTTGTAGAACTGTGTGAATATAGTTTTCACTGTTTAATGGCGAGGATTTGTTCTCCTGTGATTATGGATTTTGTAAGAATCCTTTCAAAATTAGTGATTTTGAATGGTGATTACAGTTCTGAAGCATATTTCACTGTGAGCGTAATGAGTATGCTCTAGGGAGGGTGGGACTGGGTTTCTGATTAGCACAATGCATCTCCATTATTTAGCTGAAAGTGAGCAAGTAATTACAAATTAGAGATTCTAATTCTTTCGGGGGGGGGGAAGTTATTTTCAGTGTCTTGAAATCAAGTTCTGAAGGATCATCATTTCAAAAGCAGGTCCACTTATTCCTGCCCAGAGCTATCTATATTTATTTGTGTGCATTCGCATGCAGCTAACTATCAAATACTACCATTTTATAGCAAAGCTTCTGCAATTTGTCCCTTAAACAAAAAAGTCTAATTTCTTTTACCAAGTATTCACAAGTATTTGAAGCGTCTTCTAAACATGTGGTAAACCTGAAAATATCGTGACACTGTGCTGCATGTTGCTGAGCTTTAGCTTTTGTATTAACTTGGGTAGGTGGAAGGGCTGGAATGAAGCGTCCTGCACTTGGACAGCGTTCAGTGCCTAGTTAGTGCTCTTCTGCCAAGCACAATGCTAGGGGCTGAACTTGTTTAGTGTAGAAGTAAATAAAGAAATGAGACTTTTGCAAACTATTTGTGGAGGACCAGTAGTAGCTGGTTAAGTCTCTGTGGCTTCTTTGTCACTGCATTCAGCTCTCCTCAATTAATTATCCTGAAGTTATCACCAAGTAACTGGGTGGATGTCAAACAGCCTCATGGAAAGCAACTTGTCTGTGGTGGGTGGAAAGCCACCTTTTACCTACCAGCATTTTGACTGACTACTGCCTTTCCCTTGGACCTCTGAGTAAGTGGTAAGTGAAGAAATGTAAAAATGGGATGGTATGAAAATTTGGAAAGTACTTGAAATATAGTCTAATTTTAAGGTGTTGTAGATGACTGTTGCTTTTCTGTCTGCGTTTTAGATATAAACCATACCCATTTTGTGAGAGAACCTTTGAGAAGGGTTAGGTTGTGCTGTGGTTTTTTTTTTTTCTTACTTGGGAAATATATTTACAATTCAGAGCACTGATAATTGACTACTTAAGTTTATTCCATGCAGAGATGATCCTTTTACTTGAAGACAGATTTACGTGATATTCACAGTCCATTAATCATTCTTGCAATGCCTCCCTGCAAGACTATTGGCAGTCATATTCATTACTCAAAATATACCTGTTTTCAATTAGCTCGAGGAAAATTCTCTAGGCATGGAGAGAACATACATCTCTATTACCTACCCTGAGAATAAAACGCCCAAATACATTTGCATGAAGATTACCAAAGTGTAGTCTGCCTAAGAAGTGGTATGTGCTGGGTTTTCAATGGGAGAGGATGGTAAGATTTAGCAGAGCTGCCTTTGAAACTTTTCTAATCCTGAGACTTAAAATTGTGGTCAAATGTCTAACAGACCCTAGGAAATAAAGACTTGGAAAGATTTCAAAAAAGCCATCTGTGGCCAGTACCGTGTATGCTGGAGTGAGCTGTACAGACGCTAATTTGTCAGGGATAATAGCAAGGCAAGGTGGTGCCTTGCTTATTGTAGTTTCTCTTTGGGATTGGATGGGAGACCAGTGCTATTTGTTGCTTTAACAGTGCTTTACTGTATACTCACAGTGAAGTCTTCCCTCTTCATATCCTTGGGGGAGGGGGGAAATGGAAAACTTTTAGCTTTGTTTTGGTCTGTGTCAGACCAAAATCCTTACTTGGATCCTTACTTTCTGTTTGCTGCTGCTCAGTGAGTTGTCCTTTGCTTAAAAGAGGTTGCTGGGTCCTTGTACCTGCAGGTTATAGCAGATTGTTCTGTGCTTTTGGATTGTTCTTTATATAGTTAGGTTCACTTCACTGTATTGACTTTTTCCTTTCAGTTGAAGGAGAGGCAAAGGGAAACAGCCAACTTTCACCAAAAACTCTCCCATTCTCCCAACGGGGGATTGAAATAGTTTAATCTGAGACTTTTTGCATTGAAAATCCAGTTTGCGTGAACTGGCATACCTATAAATAAACAATGTCCCATTAACACAATAAATTCTAAATCCTTTTTTTGAAGGTAGAATGGGTAATCTTGATTTGTGTAAAGTTGCCAAAGGAAATGTCAGTTGAAAACTTATGGCTTGCATTTAGCTGGAACAATGTGCCTGGCCTTCAAATTAAGCCTTTTTCACTGCCTGGTCAAGGATGAAAAGCTAATTTTATCATGTTTTGCTTTTAGTGAACAGATTTTTAAGGGTACAGTATTAACACATGCAAATGTTTGCTAAATCTCCAGTGAAAGAGGTGTTTTGCTTCAGCTCTTTTTGGCATATCAAACTTTTGCCGATAAGACTTTATTTTAGGAAAATCTTCTTGGCCTGTTCTAGAGGGGATTGGGAACTTCAGGAAAGTACATGTATGCATGTGTGTACATGAATTCAGAGTTTGAATTAGTTAATACAAGTTAATACAAATCGAAGCTTATACGTAGCTTTTATTTCAATGTATCTAGGGTCTTACTGTTCCACACTTCTTATGAGAACAAATGCTACATGTGTAGCTCTCCACTGTAGGGCTTCTGAAAAATACCATTTGTCCTTCAATTGCACTAAAACTTTAACTTCACAAAACTGTAACTTTAGATTCTGTTCTTCAATTACATCAATTACTTTTTTTTTTTTTTTTTTAACCAAACACCCGTATCTCCTTGGCTATCATCCATCCCATGTAAACAGTTTCCAACTGAGGGAAAACTTTGAAATTCTAGAAAACCACAGGTTTGTATCAGGAATAGAAAGAGAATAATGTAGAATGATATATGATATATTTTACCATAATGATTTTTTTAACTTGCTTCACAAACATTTAGTAAGATGGATGGCTATCAGAGTAAATTTTTGTGCAACTTAAAGAGGAGAAATATTAGGCTGCCCTTGTACCATTAAGAAAGTGTCTACAGAGCATGTGGGTGCAGCGTTTGCAGCATATTGGCTCAGCTGTGTACAGGGTAGGAGGAAATACTGTCCTCAAACTCAAATGAAATAAGGCTATTTAGTGTGCTGGCTGGTGAGTCCACTGGTCGGGCTGCCTGGATTTGCTAGTAGTGGTGTTAAAGTTGAGGACAGTAAGTGGGAAAGGTACTGCTCATTGTGCAGTTTGAGCTTTGATTTTGACAGCTGGGGAGAAGGATTGAACTTACAGAAAAAATTGTGTTTAAAACTAGAATTATGTGAATCTTGGTCGTCTTAATATTTTGTTGCTGTCAGAAGTGTTTTCTAGGAGAACTCTGACAGATTTCAATAGTCTCAAATTATAACTGCTTAGTATGGGTATGATGCTACACTGGGCCATGAAATGTGGGCTACCAATCTAGCAGTTTGGATTGTTTTTCAGGAACTGACAATACTCTTTGAAAATATCCCCTTTTCTGTGCCTTCCAGAGAGTGATTTTTTTTGGAATTTAAACATCCTGTCTCTTCAGATTGTTTGGATAGAACTTATGTGAGCACGAGGAGGAGAGAATAGATGTTTTGTGTGAGGAAGTGCTCTATTTATCATAGTCAAAGGCTGATATGTTTCAAATACATAGAGGCAAAAACCCAGCTCTCTATTACTGAATGACAGTAGATTTACAAAAGAAAAAGGGGGGGGAGGAGAGGGGCTGGGTGGAAGTAGTATGATGAGTTTCTTCTAGGCCTGACTGATACAATCTCTGCTGCTTACACAGTTTACGAAAAGGAAATAGTTCTAATTGTTTTTCGTGGATCATTGGTTTATGGGCTTGGTTCCAAAACCTTCTTGCACAGAATGATTTCATTAAAACGGTGACACTAATCAGAAGGAACTGAGAGCATTAATTCTTAGCAAGTTTAATAACGGAATGTTAATTTCTATCTTGATGCTTTCTCCCCAGCGCAGTAATGGTGGGAGGTCGTCTGCCTGACTTTTTTAGGTGGCATGAGAGCTCCATGTGACTTGTTTCGGCTTGTGAGTGGCAATCTTGGTCAAGAGCTGAGAACCTGTACATTTGCCAGGGTTCAGGCTGGAAGGCAGAGGAATCTCAGTGAACCTTCTCGGCTTGAGGAGGCATTTTTTAAAACTGCTTAGTTGTATTTCCTTGGTTCTTGAGTCACCTCCAGCTCTAGCATAGGCAGTATTTTCTGGATTATGCTGATCCTGGGTCTTGTTGACTTCCCCTGAGCTGGGAGCCGGAGCTGGTGATGCTTAGGTATGGCAGGTGGATCCAGTACATCTCCACAAGCAGGCTTATTTTCATCAAGTTGCTAACGTGAGCCAGAAATGAAGATTTTGGTCCTTTATCCTGTGTGAGCTGTCTAGAAGGTCTGTACTGCAGGAATAGTTGGTCCCAGCACTATTAAGTGCACTATAAGTCATGAGCTTATGTACGTTGAAGCTGCAATGGAGCTAGCAGTGCTGCTAATAACTATGTTACGTGGAAAACTATTGGCAATAGCAAGGTGTTTCACGTGTCTTTTAAAAGCGTGCTGTATGTGAGTCTAATGCAATACCAATGCCAGCTTGAAATCTCTCCTAAACCGCACTCTGACCACTTTCTCTGGTGATGTGAGGCCAGCAGCTGCAGGGCATGGCTGGTAGTGCTGAAAACTCAAAAGCGTTTAGGGTATTGAGTGAATTTCACATATATTCCTTACTGCTATATATTAACTATCAGCTTAATGCAGGAAGAGTTGGCTGGCTTTTTGGTGTATGCTTGGTTATCATGTTTGCTTTTGCCTGCAGTTAATCCCGCACAGTTGCTGTAGTATATTTTCAAAACCAGTTTGAAACAAAACATTTTAAAATATTCTCAGAAATGACCTCTTTTCCTGTAGGAGAGAAGCAAAGAAAAGGGCAGAATATTTGGAAGATATACTAGCTGCATTCTTACAAGGCAGACAGCTGGTGAGAGAGAGAAATCAAATACTCTCCTAAGTTTTGAATAGAATATGTATTGTCTTCATGCTTTTCCACAATTAAGAAGCAGAAAGAAAGAAAAAAACTATTTCTCTGTGAGAAAAAATCCTAAATCTAATAATTCTTGGATTTTTGTTTGTTTGGTTGTTTTTTGTTCAGGTTTGGAGCAATAGAAAAATGAGATACAGGTTGATGACTTGTAATCAGTAACACATGGGCATAAACTGAAGATAGGTATTAGCCGCAGGACAATAGTTTCAGGTTTTTATGCACATGAAATATTGCTCTCATATCCTGGTCTTCCCTGTTTTTTTTGAGGAGATGTGACTTTCTTTCAGAGAAAGAATGAGAAAATAATTTTTTTTTTAAAAAAAGCTTAATGTAGGCTTTGCATAACTTTTGCCGTTTTAGTCTTCCTTTTTGTTTTCTTCTACTTTTTATTGGCTGTAAAGTCACCACTGAGCAGGGATAAGATCAGAATCAGTTACGCAAATCAAGTACACTTTTGTCCTTTCTTGTTCATCTCTGGACTGCTTTGGACTCCACAGTAGCCTGCTGCTTTCGGAGAACTATAAACCATTTTCCATGGATTACCATTACATCATCAACTTTTCTCGTTTTTAAGGATGGAGAGATTAAGATTGTTTTTAAATAGGCTGCAGTCATGCTTGCAAGTTGGAGAAGGGAACTTTTTCCAGAGGTGACTACTGCAAGCTGTTAGAGGGTATGGCGAGATGAACTCCTTTTCAAAAAGAGCAGAGCGAAAGTGGCAGAAAATAGAAGAAAGAGGGTTACTTTGCCAGAAGAATGTTCTTGTACCTGCAAGTAGAGCCTAAGACAAAAAGTATGTTATGTGCAAGGTAAAACATAAACTTGCTGAAAACTTAACATTTTTGTCATGCATTATACAGGCATCCTTTTTAGATCTCATGCCTTACTGAGAATAAGGAAATAAGGAACCTAGGATAGATCAATGTTATCTTCACAATTTAAGGATCACAGAGTTCATTTTACATGGAACTGCATTTTGTATATTATACCCAGTGCAAGTAGTCCTGCGTGCTGGATGCTGTGCAAACTGAGAAAGAGAGCAAAAGTTAACCAAAAGCCATTTCTAACCAAATGAATCAGAAGGGTAATGTGGTAGGTTTTACTGATAGTCCTGCACAGTTAAACAAACAGAACTTTTTCCAGTGAAATGGGATTCAGATTGCTTAGCAAAATTTGGAGTTTATATCTGTGAGTTGGTAGAATTGTGAGACTTCATTGCACAGAAGTAAGATGAGAATTCCAGTTCAATTTTGAGAACATATTTTTGTTTGAAACCCAAACTTAACTAGATATTTCCTTTTTTTCTTCAGCACAGAGGTCGTTAGCAGAGGGGAACTTCTTGTCAAAGTACTCAGTGCATACCTTGTAATGGAAATTGTGGGAGAATGTGAATAGAACAGAAATAGACCTAGCGTTTATCTGATAGTTCAACGGAAAGTAAATATTGAGATTTGTTTCTCTTCTTGTAATGGACTATTAAAGTACAGCTGACTTAGGATTAGAGGACCAAAGGGGACAATTTCCCCAAACAAGAATGCAAAAGTGAAAAGTTTAAATCTCGATGGGCATGTTGCTCACTTTCTCCACATGTTCTAACAAATTGAAAGCCTTCATGAAAGGTTGAGAATGTGAATAAATATCAGTGTGTCCCAAGGAGACAAGAAGGAAGGTCAAAGACATTGTCCTATGTCTCTGTTATAGGAGAGGATGAGTTGGGAATAGTCTTGTACCTGAACTATGGAAGTCTGACTCAGGGAAGTTTTGCTTGAACAGCAGAAAAAAGTCTGATTGAGAGGCCATGCAGCCCTGATGCCTCTTTTCCCAGCACAGTGTTTTTTGCCCTCTGTCTGTCTGGAGCTGTAGCTCTTGCTGCAAGGCAGGAGGAACCTTTCTGTGCCAAACACTGGGTTGCTAAAGAATTTATTTTTCTGTCTCAGATAATCAGTGGAAAGTATCAGTACAGTATTTAAATTAATGCAATCTAGTAATAGTGCATCCATGAACCTCTTAGGAAATGCCACAAATTGTCTGCCTGAAACCTCAAACCACAGGTGCTGTCTTTGCTCTGTAGATATCTGAGATTCTCTCTTGAACCATTTTTTGCCCCTCATCTGCCCCTGCTCGAAGGCTGTTCAATTCTCCTGTCTGGAACCATACTCTGTGTTTCCACTCTGAACAAGCCATCCTTTTCCTATGAAGTTTGCCCTGCTCAACTGAAGATGTACCTTCAGTGTTGTATTGATTTTAGCACCTTGTTGCTAGGCTAAAATATCCCAAGTGCTTTAGCTTCCCTCATAAAATACTTTTCTCTACCCTGTATTCTCTGAGTAGTGTTGTGTGCAACTATTTCAGTTAAATTGGTTTTTTTTTTTAGGGGAAGCATGCTGTTTTTACAATTTGTTTTCCTTTTAGTTTGGAGTAGGGAACCACAGAGTTGTAAAACTGCAGCTACTGGTTTATCAGTACTATATAGAATTGATCATTCCTGTTGTGTCTTGTTGTTGTTCTTAGGAAAAAAAAAAATAGCAACTTTTTGTTATAGTAACAGCAAAACATCAGTATTGAAGAGTGATTTAAAAATGCTAAGAGGAGGCTAAGATCTTTTGTGTTCTGAGGTCTTTATTCTCACATTCATCTCGTCTTAATAGGTCCCACGTCATAGTAAAAATCATTGTTTTTAATAGTCTTTCACTTGCTGCACAAATTTTGTGTTTTTGTCGTTCCAGCCAGCCCAAAGGACAGTCAGATTTCTATGAGATAGTTTCAGGAGAAATGACTTCTCTCGACTTTTATCTCCCAGATACTTAGTGGGTACCTGCTTTTTTGTCACTACATTGTATATTTAGTAGCTCTGATTTCATAGTACTTAAGGAATACAGTACTGCCTCTTTGCCTGAACATCTTACCTTTTGTATAGAATCATAGAATGGTTTGGGTTAAAGTTCATCCAGCCCTAACCCCAGCTGTGGACAGGGCAGCCTCCCCAGCTCAGTTGCCCAGGGCCCCATCCAATCTGGCCTTGAGTGCCTACAGGGATGGGGCACCACAGCTTCTCTGGGCAGCCATGCTAGTGCTTCACCATCCTCTTCCATGAAGAATTTCCTTCAAATATCTCTTCTCTTCCCCCTTCTCCTATTAGGCATTGTAAAAAGAGTTTATAAACTCCCTTGAAGTACTGGAAGGCCTCCAATGAGGTGTCTTCTGCAGGCAGAAAAAAGTCCAGCTCCCTCAGCCTTTCTTCATAGGAGAGATGCTCCAGCCTTCTGATCATCCTTGCAGATTCCTCTGAAGCCATTCCAAAGTTCTACATCTTTCTTGTACTGGAGGATCTAGGTTTGGATGCAGTTCTCCAGATGGGGCATCAGGAGGGCAAAGCACAGGGTGACAATCACCTTCCTCTCCCTGCTGGCCACCCTGTTTTGATGCAGCCCAGGATAACGTTGGGCTTCCGAGCTGCAAGTGCACACTGCTGGCTCCCCAGAGCCTTCTCTTCTCCAAGCTGTACAAGCCCAGCATTTCTTTCTGCTAGTGCTTTTTTTTTGTTTGTTTGTTTGTTTGTTTGTTTGTTTTTCAAGTGTTACAGATCTCCACCTTAAATATTATTCCAAGAGAGACCACATCAGTCCTTGCTTTACCTCTGGTTTAAGCTTGCTGTATTATTTGTATTATTCTTTTTCTATGAATAAATTATGCTATTAAAATTAAATTTACCTTTACTTCATTTCAGTGTTCATTTCACTACTACATTTCCTTGATTTCTTTTTCAGATCTTGTAGTATCAAGTTCATTGTAGCATGCTTGTAGCGCCAAGATTTTCTTCCTTCTCTCCCAAACTACTTCATTCCCCCCTCCCTCTCTTAATGATTTTTGGCATGTCTGTCATTGTTACATGTGCCAATTATTTCAGCATTGTGGGATGGAGATTATCCAGATCCCCTCATTTAGTTTTTGTAAATGTTCTCATTTTGTTTCCACAGGGTATGTGGTAATAACCATTATCCTATCCTCATTTTCAATGTACCGTTTTATTATCTTTATTTAAACAGAAGGCAAAGTATTTGCTTTAGTATTTGTTCCTGCATCTTTTTTTGTTAACATCCTCTCAAACCTCAGTGTGCAGCTGCCTCTCTGTCCTTTTTTGAAGCTGAAATGCACAGTACCATTTATACCTCCCTGATTTCTTTTACATAATTCACCTCAACTATCTTACCAGGCAGTATTAGCCACTGTGTAAGTATTGACTACCTCCCAAAGGTTATCTTTCTCTTAATCTACTTCTTATATTTCTTGATGTAGCAAAAGATAGCTTTTTGTGGTGCTAACACTTCTTTTGAATCTACTTAGTGCTCACTGTGGCAAGACATTCATCATCTTACTGTGGAAAACTATTCATCATGCAAGAGAAATGTGGAGATGTAATACTAAAAACAAACAAACAATCAAATAGCGAAATAATAAAACTTCTGCAGTGGACTGTTGCTGTAGGGTTAGAAACATTGTGGAAGAGCTGAAATGGCTGGAAATACTTTTATAGGAGAAATTCTGGCAGATTTTTAACCACCATATGAGAAACGTGATTGCCTAAAAACAAGTTGATGTCCTGTTCTTCTTGCAGATGTGATCCCTATACCATTAATTGTAATTTTAGGAGATGAGAGGGCTTAGGAACACAAGGATGCATATAAAATGTGTAATCACACCAGTAACTGACTCAAATTTTTCTAATTCTCCGCACCCAGTAATGTATATATTTGACAGTGCATGTGCTGTATATGTAGCTGTTAGTGACTCTTCTTCCTAAACTTTCTAAAAGCAGAGTGATAGATGTTAGCTGTGCTGTGAAAATGTGTAAATGTTGAATTGTTCAAACTTTCACGTGTTACAAGAAGTTTGGATCTGCTCTCTTAAGTTGATATACCATTTCCAAATGGTTGCTTCACTGAAGGGTTGTCCAGATCCATATGTGTACCAGCTGGTTTTGCTTTTGTGGTTTTTTTTTTTTTTTTTTGTACATGGCTTCCTTTGCTTTATTTGTATGTTTGGTGGGTGTAGATGTTATGCACTGTTTTTTTTAAGGTTTATGGAGAGCGATGGGCAAAGGGAAGGCCTCAGCGAGTCTCGATGTCAGGCAGTATTTGATTACATTTGGAATAACTAATTGTGATATATATTGTTTATTTTTTGATGAGAAGGAAGAGGAAGTTGGATGCATCCTGCATAACAGCTTCTTCTAATGCACTGTGATTTATCCTTGCACCACGCTGTTGCTGCTCCCTGAATAGGTGATCATGCTGTTAATATTGGTGCCAGCAAGTAAAGGGAAGGGGTGCCTGGCCACTCAGGAAGAGAAGTTGAGCCAAGTTCTATGTTATTCCTTCTAGAGGTCTAAAAAGATATGGATATAATCTCTCCCACAGTAAGGGGTCTCAGAACCAAAAACAACTCACTTGTGATGTTTTGTGTTCTTGCTTGTATGGTTATTTTCTTTCTTTCTCTTATGAGCATTGAACAGATGCATGCTCTGCTTTGGTGCTGGCCTTATCTTTGATGCACACTAAGTGTGATGCTCTGAGGAACCAGAGAATTGCCTGTTTTTGTGGGTTGCAGATTCATGCATGTATACACATATGTATATACATACGTATGTGTGCACGCACTTATATGCAGTACAAATTTTTCTCTATTCCTGTACCTGTGGCGTTGACAACCTTTGTGCACAATCTTGAAGAGAAGTAGCCAGTATTAGTGTCATTATTCTTGGAGGAGCTGGGAAATGGAACTAGACCCTCAGTGCAAGCAGGGATGGCAGCTCACAATGCCTGTTTTCCTGCTGCTCGCTGGAGTGATGTGTGTGTCATGTCTGTCACAGAGCTGGAAGCAGCTTTGCCCTATGCTTGCTGGAAGAGCATTGCAGCTGAGTGATTTGCCTGAGGAACGTCCTGGCACTGTTCAAGGTTTGGTGTCGGTGCTTAGGTGTCTGGGAGGCTATGCTGTACCTCTGCATTATGAACACATGAAATTGTGTTTGTTTGTGAGAAGGTTTTAAAAAAAGCAAACTGGATTCTTCCTTTTCAGTTACCTCCTTTGTATTTACTTTGGAAATGTATCTTCCTACATACAGGAATACCGGTTATTTTGTAGAATGGCACCTGCTTCAGTCTTTTCCAACACAGTCTGTTGCAGTTCAAACAGGTGCTCAGGTTTAATAGAATTTTAAAAGCTGTCTGCTTAATGCTGTAGTGCAATCAAACCCTGCTCTGTTTGTAGAAGATAGGGTCAGCATTCGTTAGAACAATTGATATGGCCCATAAAAATAAAGCACTTTGCTCATTTTGCTGTGAATGTTCAAGTAAGTGTTTTGACACACCAAGCTGCAGTGACCTTTACCACGAGCCATGTATTCAGTGACTGAAGTCCAACAATCCTGCTAGAGGAGGAGACCTCGAGTAGCTCTGTAGTATTATTTTGTGCATCATCATCAGCTGCATTGCTGAGGGGCATAACTTTATGGCAAATGTTTCAAGAGTTTGGTTTTTCCTAAAGTCACTCTTTGTGAAGCTGTGAATCATGGTGAAGAGGATCTCTGTGTGCATTCAATAAAAGCAGGAAGTCTGCAGCTTTCGAAGTTGCAAAAGGAGAAAGCATGTAGATAGCACAGCTGTAGGGTGCAGCGTTAACCAGGGCACACAGGCTAAGAAGAATCTGATATAACAAACACAAGATTATCAAAACACATGTACCCCGTCCTAATAATTCCTAATAATGTTTTTAGGCTGGCCTTATACTTAAGATCTGCTTAATAAGTTTTACATTCTTGCGTGCAGAGGATGCCTGTCACATGATATATAGTTTAAACAAACGTATTTAATTGAAACTGATACTGTTTATAGTTGTTCAGTTGAAGCTGCTATCTCACTGAACAAAGCCTGTTATCTAGTGCCTGTATCCAGCTGACCTATGTGGAGCTTCATTCTGGACTCCCCTGTATCTTGGAAAATACTTGCAATTGTAGAAGAATTTTTTTTTACCCTGTGCAGGTGATTGTGCTTCTTAAGTGAGAACATCAGGGAGCCTTTAGAGATGGAATTAAAAGTAATAATAATAAATAGAAAAAAGGAATGCCTCGCTTAGGGAATTAGTTTACTTCATTCCATAACATGAGTGGATGGTATCTATAACAGTACTGGAGCCACAGCCTATCTGGGAAAAGGTGATGCTATTATTAACTGCAACGTTATTTATTTTTTAGACTTCAGTTATACCTTCTCACCTTTCCTATTTAAGGTAGAGCTAATACATAAATGACAAATCAGTGACTTTTTTGCTCTGAGGAAAACATCCCTGATTGTAAATACCATTTTAGTGATGAATTAACTACAGTGGATCAATTTTCAAGTTTATATTTACCTATGGGGAAAAGCAGACTGATCTCAATGTGTTACTCTTTAATACAAAGTAATTTCACATGTAGGCTTGCCTTCTATTTTAATGCCCATTAGTGAAATTCATCTGAGAAAGTAGCACATCAGTAAAACCTGTTTTGAGCCTTTTTCATATGGTACCATGAAACTTTTTTTTTTTTTTTTTTTTTCCCCCTTAAGGACCTTGATTAAGCCAGCATAATTTTAATTTTGTCATTTTTATGAATTTATAACTTAATTTTCTTTCTGGCAAAACAAATGTGAGAAAAATAGATTGCTTGAATAATTTGCAAAACAGAATTTGTTTGAACTCTGATGGAATAATATTAGCCGTTCATTTCACAAATGTAGATCTCAGACTCAATTGGTGGGAACATGATGAAGAAGGAATAATAGAGTCACATGTTTATGGTAGCATGAGATGTTCAACTGCTTCTTAGCTATAATTTTACTGAAATATTTGTTCAGAAGTTTTTGTGAGGGGGCCTTGGCTTAGGAACTTACAGAAGTTGCCATGTGGTATTAAACTACAGCTCAGGAGATGGCAATAGGCCCTGCCAGGAGTGCCGCGTTCCCTCCACCCAGGCTGAGCCCTTCCTGCACAACGGGGCAGCAGGACCTAAACATTTGCTACAAAATCAAATCTGCCAACAGTGAATCTAGTTTGAACTGCTAACTCCCTCATGACCTAAGCCATACCCCAACTGTAGGGCTTCATGCCATGTATGGGTTATTTCTACTCAAACCCGTTTATTAAAGGGGGACGCCTTGAAAGCAGTTCTATGCAGGCCTTACCAGGCACATTTTGGGGATGGCTGGGCTCGTCCCACATAGGTGCACAGTTCCTAACTGTCTGGAGGTCAGCAGAGCTGTGCTGCCATGCCACTGTGCTCTGATATGGCTACATCAACTGGCTCCACACCATATGTGTTCATGTGTAGTGTGTGCAGTGCCAGGTTCTGTTTGGGTTTAAAGGTCTCTTCTGGTAGAGTGGAAAGATTCACCAAAATAAACATCTTATTAACCTTGAAAATGTATTGCCAGTATAGATTCAGGCATCTGTTATTTTTAAAGAAGTTAGGATCTGAGTTTTCTGCAAAGCAAATACTCATCACGTGTTGTTGTGATGCCGGTGCTCAGTAGTCTCAGAGGTGCAGTCTGAGCCCGGGCCAGCTTGTGTGGCTCTTCGAGCTAGTGGTAAGCATCAGGCTGCAAATTCAGCCCCTTGTTTGGCTAGTTCATTCTTTGTAATGTATGTCCTGCTGAAGGATATAGCAATTGATTTTTAAATGAGAAAAGGAAGGAGACGATGCAAATTAGCAGTGTTTTGTTTTCTCACATTCATTTCAATACCATAGATCTAATTTAATTAATGAAGACAGAAATTAACAAGATGCTTCCTTCAAATTGCTGTTTAATTCAATCTTCTCTGAAATTCCCCCACCTCCTTCCAATGCTAGTATCCTCTGTGGCTCTTGAGGATGCTGTGAGATGATACTGATTTTATCCAATTGATGGTATGCAGGTATGCTTTAAAACCTGCAATTTGCTTTAATGGAACCTAACCCTGGGCACTTGTAACTGACAAAGCAGGTGAATTCTATTGCCTGATTACATGTCAAGTGGGTTAAATCAAGTGATCCTTCTTTGGTGGGAGGGAGAGAAAGGACTTGAATTCTGTCAAAAGTTCTGATATGTATGGAGTTCCTCAGTTCAGAAAATCTTGGCAGATATTACGTGTCATCATTTGCAATCCACAACTACTGTATTTTGTCTTTGTTTTAGTGGGGCTGGGCTTCACTGGGAGCCTCCTTGTGGGGCTGCAAACTACAACAAAGAGTTGTAGAGTGATAGAGAAGAAAAAATGACACAAAGCAGTTATTTTAAGGATTACTTTTTAGATACAGAGATCTACTTTTTTTTTTTTCAGATATGTCTTAGTTATTCAAGTGCTACTCGTGATTGGCAACAATTAATTGCTGTTTAACATTGTGCAATTATATTTTTGTATTGGGCGGTGGAATTTAGGGTAACTGAACTGAAGTGGAAGATTTTATTTTTTGAGTGGATGATGTCTTTTTGGCTTTCTTCAAATCTATTGCCTTGTAAGCTGAAAGCATCCTCAAACGGTGTCTGAAGAACTTCTAGAGAAGACTTCTGAAAAAGGAACTAAATTTCTATTTTCCTTGATATTTCAGTCTCTTTTCACTGCTACCTAATACTGCTTTCATTCTGGTATCCTACAATGTAATTTGTGTGTTTTCCTGTAGAAGTTTTCGTTTATGTTGAAAGTAGGAAGAAAAAAAAAAAGTTTTTGAGCTGTAAATACAGCCAATGGAGAACTATTCTTACGCTGGTGTTAAAATGTCCTGCTTTTCAGGTTTGTTACTTTCAAGTTGATTTTGCTGAAGGCTGTCTTATTTTAGTAACTCTCCAGCACTTAGCTGAAGGAAATAGCTGAGTCTTCCTGTTTATAAAAATACTAGGCAAAATATTTCTACCAAGTAAAACTTGTGCTGAAGATGTAATATTGTCAGTTGCTCAGTGTACTTTAGGCTACTGTGTTGACTACAAGCTCACTGACAAATAAATCACCGTTATAGTTTGTCTTCTGAAGTTTTATTTTGGCAAACTTTGGAAGCTGTGGAGATGATTTGACTGTTTTTAGAAAAAAAATATTCTTCTGGCTTGGGATTAGAAGAAGGAAGAATGTGTGGATTTTAGAGTGCCTTGTATTCTGGAGTGAGTATTCTGATGGTTATGTGTAACTTGTGCTATAAAACAAAAAAATCACTTTTGATAAGTAATTCAGAGCACTTTACTAAGTAATTCAGAGCACTGTACTAAGGTTGGAATACTAAGGAAAACATACCCTGTAAATATAAAGAACGCTTTATAATTTAAAAATGTAATTTAAAAGCTCTACAACCAAGTCCAGTTCTTTGATCCTCAGCTTGGCTTTTTTGAGTGCTTTAATCATCTTTAATCATTGATAAGAGTTTATAGTATGTTCTATAGAGAATACACAGTTGAAATCTAAGCACTATGTTCAAGTTATTTGTCAAGCTTCAATCTAAAAATCTTGTGGTGGAATTGTGATTCCATCAATCTTGATCATGTAAACTTGCACATATGTAGTTATGAAGCTAGTTAAATGAAATGTAGTAACTTAATGGTTTAAGAATACTCCTTGTATTTAGAAAATATTTTAATTTTAGAAAATAGTAGTTTAGTTTCTATGCATTGTTAATGCTAGAGCAGATTACATTGCTTATCCTCTGCCGTTTGGAGCTTGCATCAGTCAGTGTTGTTGTTTCTTGTGTTAGTGAAGAATTTCATTTTGGTCCCATCATGTCTGGTATTTTATTCATTTGGAATGTGGATTTTCATCCTTGTCAAAGAACAGATGGATTAACTTCATGTCTAAAGATGGCTTAAATTTCTGCTAAAGTGTGTATGTTCCCATTGACATCAGTATGTTTTGGATTGCTTTCTTGTTTTCTTGCCCTTGATATTCAAAGATGGCTAGATAGAACATAGTATGAAACTTACAGAGAATAAAGGGCACAGTGAGCTCAGTCACATGCTGCGGCCACCGGCACCGCCTCCTGGATGATGGTTTTGCCGAGTATGAAAATGTCCCTCATGTAATACAATACTGTTTAATTCCTGTCACGTCTGACCTTTGGTAGGTCTCTGAAGCTTCAGTAGTAAGTTGGATTCTTGGAAAATACAATTCTACTATTTCTTAATGCCACCAAAAACCTTCTCTATTTTGCTGTTGGCTTTTTCCCTGACATGATACATTGTTGTCTACATCACAGTGGCAAAGCAAGACCTTTACCACTGCACACCGAAGCATGTTCTTTTTCTCTTTTTTTTTTTTGTTTTGTTCATTTTGTTCTTGCTTTGACCTTTAACTGTCATAACAGAATTGATGATCCAAAGGAAGAAATAATTTGTCCTGACCAATAGAATATTTTATGGCAATATCCACATATGCATATCTGTATTCAAAGGCTGACCTCAGTCTTGACATGTAAAAGACCTATCAGTTACAGTGGCATAGGCTGTATGGTGTTTCTCGTTATCCCTTGTTTTTTTTTTTCCTCCAGAGACGCTGCCCAAAGTATCAGTTGTGCCAGTTTTTTTGTAACATTAATTTTTCATGCGGGAGGAATAAATCAGCAATCAATCTCTAATTTCATCTTGGTAATGTTATTCCAACTTAGAAATAAACATGACTTCTAGCGTGGCATATAGTTTTTTAACTTGGTTGAAAGGTCTCTTGACTTTGGATGTGTGGTGAACCAAGCTAGTTCCTTTTAATGACAGTTTTGAAAATAGTGTGACTTGTTCTTAATGGTCCTTTTTTTCCCCAGTGATCTGCTTCAGTCAGTCTCCTGTGTTACATTCACCAAGTTTTAAAGTGAAGGTGAAATATAATACTGAGAACACAACTGAAAAATGAGACGTGCACGGGAAGCTTCCAACCTTTTTTTTTTTTTAATATAGGTATGATATCTGTTATATTCTACAATATAGGTCATAAGCCCTACCTTAGGATTTCACAATATCTCAGTGCTTTTATTTGTAAACAGGCTATGATGTTTATTATTATGACCCAGTTTACTGAGTACAAAATATGCTGACTGGTATACATTTGAAGGAATGACAGATATAAAAGTGTCCTTTCAGATTCCCTTTGAACCACTTCGTTTGATAGCCTGTGCCATCAGTAGGGTAATTAATTTATGGACTGTACACCTGTTAAATGTAATATGTCAAAACTGTGGCTGTAAATGATATCCTGATAAGGTCAAACTCTGAGGTGTTGTAATAGTTGAAGGTCTGACACCTACATCACATTTGCGTGTACTAGGTAATATTTAAATAGGAGATACGATGTTTACACAGTGAGGTCCCAAATGTGGGCAATCACCCCACTGCTCAGGTGGGTATGTGAGTTCTGACAGTGTATGTGGGAGTCTAGACGATGAAAGCTATCTGGGCAAAGCCAGAATAGTACCTGTGTCTTTTCTCCCTCATTGACTTGTCACTTGATGAGTGGTTACATCAGAGCCAACCTGTGGGTTGTATTTCCAGTCCTTGCTGCCCACACAGCACCTTTCTGTGCATGATAGGGACTGCATCGCTCTGGTGCACTGAGCACTAGGTGCATCAGCAAATCTCTTGCTTGTCATCCTCCATGATCATTAGTTTTGAGGCCAAGATCTCTCTTTTTTTTTTATTAGTGTTGTTTTCATAACAGTTTTTCCAGTTCCTCAGCATTTTAAAGTGGATAGTAAATGAGAAACTTTCTGTCATGAATAGTGGACTAGTTTCAAATTTTATTGTTGTATTTCTTTCCATGCTAAATTTAGTTTAGAGTGACTAAAAGTAGCAATAATAATCAACATACAGCAACAGCCAACATTAGGAGATGTTTTGATAGGCAAGAAAGATATTTACTCATTTTGAAAGAATATACAACTCTTAAACACTGTAATGTTTCTAGAATTAAATACTTTATTTTGAAAGTGCTTTGTCAAAAAACGTCTTTTGCAGTTGGTTCATCCTCCCCATCCCCCTCCCCCCCACTTTTTGCAGAAGTGAGCTGAGTGTTTTGACACCTGGACATTTCACCATGGCTAGTCCATACCAGGGCTTTGTGTGACTAAGACTGCCAATTACTTGTCTACATGAACAATCATAATTTTGCTGATTACTTTCAGAGAAGGAGAATGCAATGTGTTTAACAACGTAGCATGGTTTACCAGTAGCTTTGGAAATACCATTTGTGTATTCAAATCTAAGTGGGTTTTGGACCAAGGATGAAACTACAATGATCTCCAAAAATACAGGCTACTCCTGGAGGGGATGCTGTGCTCATGCTCTTCTCTTTCTCAGGGGGCAGGGTTGCACATTTTCACTGGCCTCTATGTAGAATATGCAACAGCTGTGTTCTGGAACATATGCCCAAAGAAAAATTCACTTTTCCTGGCTGTGTTTTAGATTTAATACGTTTTCATCTTGTTTGTTGGCCATTTCCTTATTGTGTTTGATGGGTAGGCAGGAAAGCAGCTGCAAGCAGTCTGCTTTGCAACTGCTGCTAGCAGGCAGCGGAAGGCGTGCTACAGCTGTTGTCTCATGTTATGGTTGGTGAAACACCAGCCTCTAGCGCTATCACCCCTCCTGCTCTGCCCATCAGTGTGCTGCCACCTGGACAGGGCTCTGAGTGGGCAGCTGATGCAGCTGAATAACCATGTAGCAAGAACTGTCAGGTGGTTACTCTTAAAATACATGTGCGTTTGCTTTTTATTGCTTTCTTCCCGCCCCCTCCTCCCACTGATTATATAATGTTCTAGAGGGGGGGAAAAAGGAAAAAAACAAATAATTCTTCTCCAGATTTTGAGGGTGGCCGATTGCACAGCCACCACTATGGTTTAGTTTTGGAAGGCAGCCTCAGGATGGCTTTTACAGGTTGGATACAGGTGTCTTGTTTCTTGCATTTTCTGCTTGTTAGCTGTAGTTTAGGATGGAGGAGTTCAGCATAGGTCCAGTGGCTTGTGGATGCTGAGGGTGTGCACTGCCTTCCCTGGCACTGTAAAGTTCTGGTATTCCAGTCTTCTGTATCAGTTCTTGCTCTTGTTTTCTGGCAGTGAAGTGGCAATGAGGTGCTATTTACAAGTCTAGCTGTTTCACAATTGCCTTCCATTACCTGAAGCAGAGCTGCTATTAACTGATGAGGCTTTATGCTCTGGCTTGGATGACTTCATTTCTCTAAAGAATTTGGGTAATCACGAAATTACTGAAGAAATTACTGTTCTCTCTTTCATGGGTTGGAGGTAGGGTGCAGCAGTGACTCAGCAGCTGCTGGAATGCGATACCTTTGGTCCGGAAGGTAATTGTCAACTGAAATGTGGTTGCAGTTCCTTTTCAGAAAGAGGAAAGCAAAATAATTGCAGGATTGTTTTCCAGCAGAAACACAATCAGTTTCTTATATGTGAAGAAATACTGTTGACTCACGTTCCTTCTTGCAATTCAAAGAGTCATTAAATTCATCTCTGTATACTTGATTATTTTATATTGATTAGAGATATTAGTGGCAACAGGTGTAAAAAAACAAAAAAAAACACCTTTTATCTTTAAAGAAAGATAGGTGGGAGCATTATTCTGGAGGGATTATTATTGTTATGGAGGGGTTATTATAGTGGCGTAAGCAACATATCTACCTCACATGTCATCTGTGGTTTCTACAACCTGCTGTGCAGGGAGGTAGAGATCCTGTTCCATGAAAACATGGGTAGACCTTTTCCAACCTTCATACAACTGCAGATACCTTCTG
The DNA here is from genome assembly GCF_951394365.1 of Tetrao urogallus. Lineage (NCBI taxonomy): Eukaryota > Metazoa > Chordata > Aves > Galliformes > Phasianidae > Tetrao > Tetrao urogallus. The sequence goes on from NC_136814.1 coordinate 23,120,333, forward strand.
TGTAGCAGGATCATTACCAAGGAAACTCAACCATCTTCTTTTGATTTTCAGTTACAAATGATAACCCAGGAAGACCATGTCCATTCCTCGGCCTGTGTGGCTTGAGGGACAGTAGCTTTTGGGGGGTACCCCAGCTCACTCGGCTGGATTTGGGACACTGAAAAACAATGGCAGAGTGGCAGGGAACCTGCTTCCTCTTCTTTGCATGAGAGATGACTCAAAAGAGTCTGGGTCTTACTGTGGCTTTCCTCAAAAGTCAGAGGAACCGTGTGCCCCCACCTCTGAAGACTGTGTGGTTTGGAGAGGGTTTTGGTGCTTAAAAAGCTGAAGTGTCTCAAAGGACTCTTTCCTTAGGCTCATCATCTGACTGATGCTTCTGCAGTATTTGAGACATCCACTGTTCTTACCAGATGTGTAATGTTCTAGAAAATTCCCATATTGGTGACAGAAACCCAGGGGAAAAAAAAAAAAAAAGACAAAGCAAAACCAAAGAAACAACACCAAAAAAGAACCCCACCCACTCATCAAACAAAACCAAACCATGTTTCTTCAACATGCTTGCTCTATTCCTAATCTTTGATGTGCTTTATTATGTTAGATTGAAAAGGTTGTTGGTTTTTATTTTTCTTTTTCGTGGGTATAACATGTGCTTTGCACTGTTAAAACACGGAGTTTTTTCCTCGGCAAAGGTTACTTGGCTACGTTGTGTGTGTTTTATTTAAATGTGAGTTGTGCTAAAATACTGCAAGAGAAGGGAAGCCTGAGATGTTGCTTAGGTCTGTTAGAGGTAGACACCTGTTTTGCAAGAGGGAGATGGCTTAGGAAGGAAGGTACTGGCTGGAGATGGGCAAGGAAAAGTTCAAATGAGAGGTCAAGGTTTTCATGAAAGATTTAAAGGTAAATGAAGGAATTGTGACCCAGGTCCTCAAATTAGTGGGCAGTATATGGCAGGTGGGATGAGAGTTTTCAGGGTAAGCAAGGATACTTGGGGTGTCTGAAAACTATCTTCAAACACTAGCCTTCTGATGAGACTTCTTCAAGAAGCTTACTGCCCTACTGCAGTTTTTTTTTTCTTTTGTTGAGATGGAAACAGCCTGATGATGGATTTTTCCCATATTTTGTAATTGTGCTAAGTATTAAGGGATACTAAAATCTAAAATGTATATGTGCATCCAGCCCACCCAAGATAACACTCAGTGTTTCATCTTGCAATGAGGATTTTTTCCTCTAATAATGTGATGCAACATGTTGGTTAGGATAAGTGGAAAGCAGGGGGTCTTGGTCAATCCCAGTGCTGCAGCTGTGTGTTGAGTATCTTGGCTTAGGGCTGTTTACTTAATTGTTCCCTTGCCTTTTGCCCTTTATCACTTTCCATCATTCAGTTTCTTAGGCTCTTTTTATTACAATTATTAATCGCAGTCATTGTCTGTCTTGCTTAATATAGGAGAGTTGTGTTCAGCTGACTGTCTGGGCTTTTTCCTGATATTTTTGTTTGGCTTTGGCTTTTCAAACCACTGCAGAGGTCAGTTCCTCCAGTGTGGTTCCTATAGTTCCTCTAGGAACTGCAGAAAATGAAGGTACTATTAGAATTATGCAGATGGATAATTCCAGGGTAAGAAATTCCAAACTCTTGGTGCTCTCTCTTAACTATGTGTTTTTATGAACCTTCTTATCAACTGTTTGTGAGCATAAAAAAAAATTCTGCCTGTCTTGTTTTTGAATGGAGTCATGAACCATGAACTTCCCCTATGTATTTTTCATTATCTTGTTGGAAATAAAAGCTTAAATCAGGCAGTATTTAATGTGCTTACAGCGTTTGAAAACGAACTATTCAAAGAATGATAGAGAGATGAGGCAAAATATATGCAATACAAATTCACAAATAGCTTTGTTTTGACATTTATCTTACTGCATTCATTCTGCCAACTGGCTGCAGGCATGGCTACCAAAAGAATGAACACATGTTGCATTCATTAGTTCTCATCTGGCTGTGCTTCATCTTGCAAGGCAGACAAAATCACGATCGCACTAAATAGATTGTAATGCATTTGTAATACGAGGTCTCTTCCACTTAACAGAATGATAGCGTTGCAAAGCTCCTGCTCTTAAACCCCTGGTACTTTGCTTTATTTTAATGAAATGAATGCAAGTATACTGCCAGTGACGTCATTGCTTTTTTGCCTTGAAAGATGTCATAGGAAAAATATTCCAATATAATATTAAACAAATAGCCACCCTGTTGCCCTCCCCTCTGTGTGAACTTTTCATTTCATATTGTGCTTTTACTGCTTTAAGATTGGTTTTCTTTGACACAAATAGACATTCTTTGGAACAATAATCGTTTCTTTGGATTGACCAAATATAAAAATCCTCATCATTAGCTATCTGCGGTGCTTCTTATTGTTTGGACTTATTGCAAATAGATTGCTGTTGTCTTTTTGTAGCTACCATCACAATATTAAAGCTGTGCTTAATGTTCTCTGTGAATATGTTGCAGTGTTGTCTCTCTGGAAGGGACATGGCAGGGTATATCTGTGCGACAGCCTAATTGTTTTAGTTTTAAATGGAGAGCGCTACAAGACCCTGTGTATGTATGTAAACAATGACCATTTTCTGACTTTCAAGCAGGTTGAAGAACAGCTGGTAAATTCTGCTTCCCCTAAGGGGGGAGGGGGAAGGGCAAGAAAGTCGTAATGTTGGGATCGCTGATGGATAGCTAGCGCACGGTGAAGTATTTCTGCGCTGCATGCACTCGTAAGTGCCTTTATTGGTGTGTTTCTGACGTCGGAGGGCAAGCCACTCCCTGCAGCAGCCTGGGATTTTTGTCCCCATCCCACCCCCTCCAGCCTCTGGCCAGGGTTGCAGGCAGAGGGGCCAAGCTGGGGGCCAGCAATGGAGGGCAGCTTGCCCTGCCTGGCAGTCGGCTGCGATCCTGCGGCACTGGGGAGCTTCTGCACGGGTAAAGTATGGTCACCTCTGGGCAGGGGAGAGGGAAAGCTTGCATTGAAGGGGGAAGATTTATCCGGGTGGTGGAGTTGACTGCAGCCTTGCTAGCAGCTGGCAAGGTGTGCTTATGGAGAGGCTGAGATAGCTTGCTGCAGCGTGGTGTCCTTGAGCAAACTTTATGAGAAACCAATAAATTTGCTATCTGTGGATAGCAGAGGAAATAGCAGGAAGGTGACTGGGAGGTAAATAATTGGCAGGGTAGAATGTTTCTGATGCAGTGGCTTTGGCGGTGTGCGTGGCCTTTGGCAGCACATCCCAGAGTGGGTCGTGCGCTGCCAGAGAGGAGTGCTCCAAGCACCCCTTCCACACATGGGGAGAGCCGCTGCTGCGTGCTCCCTTTGGTCCAAACTTCGATTTTATGTTGCATATAGGAGAGCTTGATGAAGTCCCTGCAGGGAAGCATTGGCTTCTCAAGGGCCTCTCAGGCAGGAGGCAGCAAAGATTCATTCAAGATAGGTGGTGAAAATAACTCTATCTGCTGCAGTTTAAAGTTACTGTATTTCTGTGTGTGTAAAATGTTTATTTGCCCTTCAGAGGTAAGATCTTTTTTTTTCCCACTTTTATTTTTGTCACTGTCCTCATAAATCTAAAATCTTTCAATACAGACTTCCTTTCTTTCAGCACTTGCTATCAAGCTGACCTCTGTTCAGTGTAAACCAGATGATTAATTAAAGCATTCTTGCTATTATCAAAAGTATGAGTTCAGTTATTAGGAAAGAAAAATTAAAGACAACCAAATTAATTAGTAACCATGTGTATTGTTGTTGTCTATAGTAGAGAAGTGTTATTCCCAGTGAAACACGCTTCTCTGAGCAGTTCTTTTAGTGCAGTTTTGATGTAAGACATGTTTTGTCTAAAATACATCTATCGACAGGAAAACTTCCTTAAAAAAATAAGTATGGGCAGGTACTCGGTGCATAAATCTGTATGTGTATTTAATGGGAGAGAGAGAAATGACCTTGCCACAGTGTGCTTTCTTAAAGTGAGCAATGCACTGAGCTTTATCTGCTTCAGAATTCAAAGCATTCAGTTTAGAATTTAAGATGTTGCAACCCTAGGGAAAAAGAGGGAGGGTGAATTGGAAATCTTAAAATTACAAGTGTTTCATACAGCCTTATATGATTTTTTTTTATGGTGCCAGAGTAAAAAGGGGCAAACATTTAACGGTTTATCTTCAGAATCAAATTCAGCAGAAGAGAAATTCTTAATGGCTGTAATTGGCCAGCATCGTTACTGATGAGTTTAGGATTATGTAGAGACATTTTCATTGACTTTAATGGCTTTTAGAGGGTTTTTTTGGGGATCATCCGATCACTGTAGCACAGTCTCAGGCTTGAGTTTGAGGCATACACGGAGTTTTGGAAGAAAGCGTGACATGATGGACTGGCCTCAGATTTGTCTAGAAATCTAGCAGAGTAAGATGCAAGAAGTATATTCTTTTCTCAAAGCATACGTTATACTTGAATCAAAATTTTCTAGGAAAAAAAGTAAATTTGGGTACAAAACTGAAGATATTGTTGAATGAAAGTTCAAGTCAGCATTTGTAATTGAAAGAAAATGTGACTTTGGATATTTTTAGCAGTGCAATATATTCTGCTGATTTAAAATTTCATTCCTACTTACGTCATAAGACCTAATGTACCCTTGTATAAAATTTTTGTGGAATGTGCCCTGGCTGTCAAGTAAACTTACAGAAATGAAAAAGTGCTATCATGGAGAATCTACATAGAGCTTTGTTCGTATGAAAATTCTAACCACGTTCTCAAGAGTTCCTTGCCTCCAGGGCTTTTAGTAACTTCACAAGATGGTATCTAGTAACAAGAAATAGGAAAAAGCTTCAGATTAAGTTGTAGATTTTTTTTGTTGTTGGTGGTGGTTTTTTGGCAATATGTGTTCTCGCTGTTTATGTGTGAAGGAGATTAAGACCTTGCAGAAATTATATGGCATTTTAGGTAAAGTTTTGGCAATAACTTCTTACATTTATTTATTTATTGAGGATCCTAAGGAGATACAGTTTCTTATGAGAGCTGTTGCTACTCTCTTACCTGTAACAGTGAATTAGTTTGTGCTTGACAAACACAAAATCGAAGAAAAATACCAACAAAACTCAAATCTGTCTCTTTTGGTATTTGTGTGCTTTTTGTTTTTTAATTTCTGAGTATCATTGTATGTACATACATCTACTCACTCATTTCTTGGCAAAGCTAAAAATATATTTTTTTTTTTCAGCAGGGAAGAACTAGAACTTCCTTTTAATAAATGGGATGTCAGTGCTGATAGGAAGCTTATTCACATTTTTAAGAAAGCTAGTTTGGTGTTATTATTGATGACTCTTTTTTTATATACTTTATTTAATTAGTCTTTTGCAATTAAAATACAGTCCAGGCTTATGTTATGACACATCTCTTCAGAGAGATCTTGGCTATCAAATTAGATCTGGGCTGCAACTTAGTTTAGGTTATACAGGTCAGGGTACAGATCAATGCCCTGCTAGAAGGTCAGACTGTTCCCTACCAAGAGGATCAGCACTCACCAAGAGTTGAAGATGCAAAGGTTTGCATTATTTGTGACTTGGCCATTCCTGCCTATAACTGAACTCTCCAAGTGCTTGGAAATTGGATTTTCTAAAAGTAGTGATGAGTGGAATTCACTTTTCTCCTATACGTTTCTTTATTTTTTATACTGTGTTTTATGGAAGGAAATGCTGACATCTGCCATTCTTACTGGTGTCCTTCTCCTGCAATAAGGAGCCTGCTGATAGGTCTAGAGGTGAAATCCTGTCTCATTATAGGATATGAAAATAGCATGGACCCATAACTCTACCAGAGATGGAAAAATAATGTATGCTTGTTTCTAATTCTACTTCCTTAGCAGGTTACTAGAACTCTATTTCCTTTCTCCTACCAATTTGGCAGAGTTAAATGAACCTTTTATTCATCTTTTATATGAAGTAATTATAAGGGCTATTGGAATGAGCAATATTTACTTGCTTCATGCATTAGCTGAGCCTGTGCTTAATGAGGTGAGCTGTAAGCTAGACCAGCTTGTTCTGGTTCCAGGCTTCACTGGATGTATCATCCAAGTGCTATTTACTTGTTATATGCCACTCACTTTCCAGGTAGCCAAGGGCAAGGGACTTGTCTTGCTGGGTTCAGGCAGGGCCAGCAGGGCAGCATGGTGTCAAGAAACATACTGGTCTCCGATGCATATAATTGACTGTAGACTTGGGCATGGTTCTGGGCAACCGGATCTGGGTGTCCCTGCTTAAGTAGGGGCTGAACCAGCTGAGCTCCAGAGGTCTCTGCTGACATTGACCAGTCTGTGAAAGCTTTTGCACACATGCATCTTAAACTAATTAAATAAAACTTTAAAAAGCAAGCAAACAAAAAAAAACCTTCCAATGCTTACCTCTACTAAGAGACAAAAAAAATTATCCCTGGTGTGCATACTTTGCTACATATCTACAGTAAATATCTACTTTAACACCAATAACACTACTGCTATTAACACAGAAAATAAAATTACAAGTTTAAAGGTGGTTAAGGGGTTTCATCTTACACTTTTAAAAAGGCTATATCTACTTGGTGGAATAGTCTCACTTCTTTTAACATGATAGTTAATTTTCAAATGTGTGGTTATGGTTTTATGCAAAGTTTCTTCTGCTTTGCCTGTTCTGCTCTCTCACTTCTAGCAGTTCTAGGAATATATATTAGTCATCACAGGGAGGTTGAAATGATAATGACTGGCACAGGGTAGTGGTTAGTTGTTTTTTGTTTGTTTGTTTTTTGATCTTGCAGAAGTGTCAAAGGTGCAGCTGATGTGATAAACTGTTATTCAAGGTCAGACAAAGATTCAGATGTGTATTCATATTCTCTGGTTTAAAATTTTGCTCTCAAATTTTGAATCATGCCCAGATTAGTAGACCTAAAAAGTTACTTTTGTGAACTTTGCATCATGCTTCTGCTTTACATGGAAGAGTAAATTGATCAGGATGGCAGTAGCAATTCAGACCTCCCTTCAGGCATGCTTCTTTAACCTGCTTCTTCTGCAGACAGAATGGAGCAGCTGTGAGAGCAGAATGTGCATATAAACTCAGCAAAACTGCTGAACATGCAGATCTTACTCCATGAGGAGGAGAAGGGATGGAAGTTACAGTCATTAGTCAGACTTACTGTGTGATGAGAAGACACTTTGATGCATTATAACAGTATAGGTTATCTATAGGTAGAGTTCAGATGCCGTATCTTCTCCCTTTGTTTTTCTTGACTTCTCTCTTTTGTTCTTTTTACATTCTAAAATGGCACATGAGTTTGTTTTTCTTTTCCCTTGTTTGCCTGTGGTGCTATTCAGAAGTACTTAAAATCCATGATAATAGCCAGATTTCTTGTATCTGTGAAACATATTCAGCTTTTCCTTCCAGGAGAAGCTGAATGAGGTTTTCTTCTCTGTTCATGGGTTAACAGTGAGTTCTTTCCAGCTCTGAGAGGTAGGGGCTGAATTTTGCATTTTGCCTGCCTGCAGCGACTTTTGGATTTGCACTCACAAGGGCTGGTCCTACCCAGTTGGATTGTGGGCTTTGAGCACCAGTTGTGGAGGGCTGTGTGAAGGTAGAAACTCACAGCGTGTTGACACAGCTGATTAGTAAATGTGGGTTGATAGACTGGCTTTCCTTCTTGAGTAAGAGTGTATGCTTGAGTTGTTCCTACAGGGAAGCTGCAGTGCTGTTGACTCCCTCTTCTGCTCTCTTGCTGGTGGTTTATGTGGCCATACCCTACTCTGTAGATTTTTGGCTGTAAACGCACCCATCCTGCACTCATACCAAGTTAGTTCCTTTCCTGGTAACATTTAAAAAAAATAATAAAAGTACTTGGAAAATAAGATGCTCAGAATGATTACAAGGTGTTGAAAAAGTACAAAGCAATTTGTTTTTCTCACTGATGTATTCTGTCAGAGCAGCCGGGATCCTTTCAGTGTATGAAGGAGCGCGTTATTTTGACCAAGGGTTTGTGAATAAATAGCAGGTTCTTGGATAGCTGTTTTATATATTTAAGTAGATACTGTCTATGCATTTTACATATTTAAGTACTTATTATAGTTAATACTTAGTATATGTGAAATTAACCTTAATTTGCAAGAGTCAAAGGAATACTGGATAATTATGTGGCTTAAGAGAATAGCTGCCTTCAAAATAACTTAGTTTTTTTTAGGTTTAAGATTATTCCTCCTAGGTATGAGAAAGTTGGAGAAATCCTCAGATTTTAAAAAGGGGAAGAGAAGCAACAGTCACCTAGAGTATATAGCTCATTTTCCAGTACTTTTCACTTTTTTAGAAGAGTTATCATAAAGCTTATCAACTTCCCAGTTCAGTGTTCACTGAGTTGCAGCTCAGTGTTTCTGCTTTTTGTGAAGCTGTTTTAAGCACAGAAAGATCCTTCGTTCTAGCAAGACTTTGGTGTCAATTTGTAACTTAGTTACTTGATTTGAAATAATAAGAAGGGAAACGTGCAGAGCTTGAGGCAGCATTTTCATGATTCTTGATGCTGCTGTTATTTACTCACAACCGGATTTAATTCTTGGTTATCTGTGAAATGTCTGTACAACTTGATTACTTCTAATACCAGACATGTATATAATCAGTCCTACCTCCCTTGATATTTATAGGGATTTCTTCTTCTTTTTTTTTAACCTAAAAACTGTTGCTTTATAACAAATAGTAGAAAAATAAGCCTGAAGAATTCTTCCCACTTCAGAGATTTCATCCATGTAAAAAATAAATGATATGAAATATGATGGATTTAAATAATTTTCATACAAATAAGGTACCTTTAGGTTTGCAAATTTTGACAAGTATTCAAAATCAGGAATGTGTTTTCCTAAAGCATTCTTTGAGAAGGGAAGGATAAGGCATTCCTGTGAAAATGCATATTATTCCCTTGCAGACAACTTCCATGGACACATCCATGGTAATCACTATCAATTGTGAAATTATGGCACTCTGTGAAATTTTGGAAGCTCTTAACATAAACGTTCTTAACCTAGGTAATCTGGTTCAGTGATCTATTTTATTTTTTCCTCAAGATTCTGTAGCATCACAGAATTCTATTTACATGTCTCTTTCCTTCCTTGCAGGTTTAGAAATTTGCCTTATTTCTTAACCTGAATGAAGATGAAACATACTTCTTCCTCTTCAACTGGAATTTTCCTTTCTTAAGTGGGAAAGCAAATCTCTCTGAGTAGTAGTTGGTGCTGTGTTTTTGCTTTTAAACAGTGTGGTGTAGTAATCTCATGCATCCCAGTTGACACCCAGGATTTTTTTTTTTAAATTATGTTTATTTTTCCATCATTCTAGAATAGAGAAGGCTTTATCTGTTTCTTTTTTTGCTTGTTTTTTTTAGCTTAATACACCCTTTTTCAGCTGTGCTCAGGCATAATAGTGTCAGGATTAGCAACTGATACTATTCATTAAAGCTGTTCTGCTGTTCTAGAATTCTTCCTTGTCATGAATGAATGAAATTAGCTTAATTTCACTGTAACGTTGTTTGTTTGTAGGATTAGAGCCTTTGCAGAAAGTTTTTAGTGGTGTCCTTATTAAAGAAAACATGGCAGCACCTGGTGGCGGAGCTGCGGACTGAGTTGTTCAGCAGAGTACCTTTCTTTGTCAAATATGAAATGCTGCTGTGAAATACATCCAAGTAGCTGAGATCTGCATGCTCCAGAATGACAGGCTTGGTGGCTGTGCGGTAAGGCTTCTGTCAAACAGTAGCAGCCACAGCAGCAAGATTGCTGTGAGCAATGCTTTCCACCCACACCTTGTTTATAGGAAGTGCTAACTTCAGGGCTTCACTGGGACTATTTAGTCACTGATGTAATAAAACAAAAGACTGCGTCTAAAGAACTAGTTAGGTTTTTAATTGTGTTTATGATCGGTTCCCCTTTTTGAGGGTGGCTATCAACTTGTACCAGTGTAGGTATTTCTGCTTCCTGTCTGCTTTGAAGTGTTTTCTGTGACATGTAGAATGGAAATACTTTCTTCATTTCTCAATATTTGCTCTTCTGTGGCAACTGAAATGAAGCTGACTATTAATGTGCAGTGAATGGCTGCAGATAGCAGCTCACAGCCTAGCTGTGTGGGAGATGCAGAGCTTGTGCTTTGTCCTCAAGACTGGGGCAGATAGCCCAGTTGTGTTCATACCAGCACTGCTTCGAACAGAGGAGATTTACCTCTTTTCTGTTTTAAAAAAAAACAATGGGTACACCTGCAGTCAGCACTAGATGTGATATGGGTGTCCCTCTTGTGCCAAAGCTGTGAGCAGTTATAAAAGTCAGGGAGGCATCTTAGAGGAGGAAAACTGAAATGGGATTTTGGCCTGCTGCTGTCAGCGTCCTGCTGCATCTGGGTCATGATTAGAGAGGTCTGGTCTCGTGTTCCCACAAACCGATGGGCCTTAGTAAAAGATAGCAAAAGGAAGCTTTCTGTCTATTCTTGCCTACACGGAGAGGATGGCTGGGGCCCTGGGCAACCTGAGATAGTTCTTGACTTTGTGAGTCATGGCAGAGGGGGTGGGCTGGATGATCTTTGAGGTCTGTTCCAAGCCCTTCTATGAGATATTGCAACATTCATAAGGTTGCATCTTCTGGTTGCAGCACTAAATGTAACCTGCTCTGCACTAAATAGAACACTTCATCCAGAAGTGCTTGTCTCTTGGTACAGCTTAAAATTCACAGGAAGGGAATGTATTATCATTTTTTGCTTGCAGATAAGAAAATATAAGGAAGAACAATGACTTTGCAAGGTCACTTTAGCTTGTCAGCGAAAAGTGGGAGATTGCATGGCACTGTAAGTGGAAAGAACTCATATACCTGAAATACCAGAAAACTAAGATAATACATGTTGATAACCCTCTTCCCAAGCAGATCTTTTCATTGATCTGAAATGGCTGTGTCATCTAACTCAGACATATAAGAGCCAGAGAGTACCCTCATGTGCATACTGGCCTGGTGTAAGCACATGCCTAATGAGCACTGGAGCCCACAGGACCTTGTCCTTCACAGCAGACTGAGAGGGACTACATTCTCTTCAGGAGCAAGGGGTGTTTCAGGATGGGGACCTCAAGGGATGCCAGCAGCACAAAAATGAGTCTCAATGGGCTGGTGGTGAGGAGTATGGCATCCACAAGAGGGTCACTGTAGATTTTAGGAGGGATGAAGAACAGTCTGCACTGCAAGGCTGAATTTTGACCTTGAAACTGTACCACAAAGGATGGGCTGGGCCAGTTTTCCCTTAAGCTTTAAGGAAGATAACAGTAAGCGAGAACAGCATGCACTATGCTGTGTTTAATATCAATATCAGTTAATGAATCTCTTTAGCTAGTCAGTACTCTAATACACACGTTTTTGTGTGCCCATCATTCAAGGAGAGGCACAACCCATGCAACGCAGATTCATACAGAGGCAGTTTGAGTAGAAGCATATTTATTTGGGAAGGGAAATTAATAAAATAGACCATGGCTCTCCGTTTTTCTTTATGGACAACTGCATTTATGATAGAGTGGGTTAGAATAGCGCAGAGTGAGATCAAATGAACTTTGTACAGTGGTGTTTTTTATGTTACCAATTAGATAACTATTTATGATTCTTGAGGGAAGGAAAAAAGAGCAGCACAATGTAGCATACAGCACAATTAATTTCAGAAGCGTTCCAACATTTCCATTTAGACACTCAATGCCTAACTGCATTCCTAGATAATAGAAGCTGGAGATCATTCATTTGTATGTTATGATTTGAGATGAGTAAAATTTTGCAAATAAACACTGCATGGCACAAAAAAAAATTGAATCAATAGAAGAGAGTGCGTTGCTTTGACTTATGTTATCTCACTTCACGATTTCAGTGCTCTTCTGTTTTGCTTTTGAAATTAGACACCACAGCTGATGAGAATACTATGAATGTAGTGGGTAGAAAAAGCTTTCCTCCAGGGCAAATATGTTCTTTTTAGAAACTCAAACAAAAACTTAGGTTGGTTTGTTGACTGAATGAACAATAAATGTTTAAGATTTTGGAGGGTGTCCATAAGTTTCAGATTATAACTATGTTGGTACTACTGAATACAGAGGAGATTTGCTGCAGAGATGGTGAATGTTGAGTTTGTCCTGAGTTGTTGCAAGCTGAAGATTGAATGCTTTGCAAACTGGATTTTATTTGCACATTAGTGAAATAAATTGTCTTGGGAAATTGGCAGTAACCTGTATGAATTGGAGTTTACATTTTACAAAAATAGTCCTAAATATACAGACAATGCTCTAAATAGGAATTAATATAATCTCTCTGACAAGAACAGTTAAATAGGTAAATAAAATGCCTGGGGAAGGAGTTAAAGATTCTGACATGATTATGAATGCTCCTAATTTTTTTCTCCTCTGCTTAAAAACCTTTATACCAACTTCCTTGCCCTGCAGTCATAACTGGTGGGTACCGCTTTGTGTAAATGAGTTGACAAAATACTCCTGGAAAGAAAGATTTCTTGGTGCACTCTGCACAGCATTTGCTGGATCTGCTGTGTGATGCTTTGGTATTTTTGTCCAAGCCTGGATAGTGCCAATGTCATCTTAAATGGTGCTGAGCAGATCAGTGACAAGCAGCACTACTGTCTTCTGTAGATTTATGTGGTAATGAAATCTCTTTAATGAAAATGGTTGTGCATGTGAAGTTGAAGACTGAACACAGAAGACATAATGGGAATAGTCCTTCAAACCTGTATTTAGACTTCTGGACTGTGTAGGTGTTAAGGTGCAGCCTTTAATTACTTGATCGTTGTCTCTTCTGAATCAGTCAGTGCTCAGAAACGACAAGTCTAACTAAAAAGCTGTTGCTCGGTATTGAGTTGCTTTAAGTTTTCTTTGCTTGGCTACCTATGTTATTTTTATGGCAGGACTAAAAGCCCTCATTTTTCAAGGATATGAATTTCAACACCGACTTTGCTACAGAACTTATGGTAGTGTCTCAGTAGTCTACCAGTGTTAATTAACCTTTATGGGTTAAGTGTGGGATAATACTTGCATTTAACAGATGAAGAGCATAGTTAAAAAGATTAAGGTCAAAAGCATCTGCTAATCACCCAATTTTCTAATTAAGTTATTGCCTAATAGGCAGGACAGCCCCATGCCTGTCAGAAGCCTGATTGCTGTGGACATGAGATACATGGGAGAGCTCACTGGGCTCGGGAGAGAGAGCTCCTGGCACTGTCATTATTAGCCTGCTCTGTTTGGTTGGAAAAGTTAGAATCATAGAATCACTCAGGTTGAAAAACACCTTCAAGATCTTTGAGTCCAGCCATGACCTAACCATGCTACTTTAACAACCCTTTGCTAAATCCCTGAGCACCCCATCCAAACGGTTTTTAAACACATCCAGGGATGGTGACTCAACCACCTCCCTGGGGAGCCTATTCCAGTGCTTAACAACCCCTTTTGTAAAGAAGCGTTTCCTAACATCCAACCTAAACTTATCCTAAACTTAAGGCCATTTCCCCTTGTCCTGTCACCAGTAAGAAGAGACCGACTCTTCTCTTGCTGTAAGCACCTTTCAGGTATTGGAAGAGAGCAATAAGGTCTCCATTCAGCCTCCTTTTCCCCATACTGAACATCTCCAGTTCCTTCAGTCTCTCCTCATAGGGCATATTCTCCAAGCCTTGATGCCCTTCTTTGGACCTCTCCAGCAACTCAGTGGCCTTTCTGTACTGAGGTGCCCAAAACTGAACACAGTACTCAAGGTGAGGCCTCACCAATGCTGAGTACAGAGGCAGGATGACTTCCCTAGTCCTGTTCACCATAGCATTGTCATGGTTTTATGTTGGCTTTTTGTTGTTTTTTTTTTGTTTGTTTGTTTTCAGTATTCCGCATCAAAACATCATGTAGTGTACTGGGCATTGAAGTGTTAATGCTCCAATTCCAGGTACCTATCCCTATACATTACAGAAGTCACGGGATCTGGCCCTTCTGGGTTGGGCGATCTCTTACTGCCTGGCAGTGGGTGCTGGAGCGTGCTTTCCTAGCTGTTCCAAGCTTTTCAGGTTTGACTTGGTCTCAGAAACTTTCTCTCTCCTATCTTATTGATTCGTCTCAATTTCAATTAGATTGTATTATATTGTGTTATCTTGCATTCTGATATCATAGTAAAACAAGTTTTCCTCCATAGATTGTTGCCGCTGTTTTTCCTCCCTCCCTCCCATTTTGAGGAGCCAGAGTGGGGGGAGGGAGGGCAGGGGGCTACTGCCCCCCTGTCACGAGCATAGATTGGTCTAGTTAACTCCGTGACACTGATACAAGAGAGGATGCCATTGGCCTTCTTGGCCACCTGGCCACACTGCTGGCTCGTATTTAGCTGACTGTCCATCAGTACACCAAGGTCCCTTTCCGTCAGGCAGCTTTCCAGTCACTCCTCCCCAAGCCTCTAGGGTTGCCTGGGGTTGTTGTGACCAAAATGCAGGACCCGGCACTTGGCCCTACTGAAACTCATGCAGTTAACCTTGGCCCATCAATCCAGTCTATCCAGGTCTGTTGTAAATAATGCTGACAATTCTAGCATAATTACAATGTATATAATAATATTATATATATAATTTTATATATAACATATATATATTATATATATACATTTCTAGCACAATATGATATATTTTCAACTTTGTATACTACTGATCTTGAAGGCTTTTTCCAATCTAGAAGATTTTAAGACACAGTGTTATTTTTAATGCATGTGCAGTTTATGGTAGAGCAGTTGTTCACAGTGACTGCTGCAATCTATTTAGTTCCTTTGTGAACTGCCAAGCATGTATGTTATATAACAGTAAGAGATGCTGTGCCTCACTTTCTATTGCTGTGACATGAAAACAGGGTGTCATCTGATATTAAAAAGAATCTGGTATGACTGGGACTGTTGCTGAACAAGTTATGCAGAGCATCCCACACAGGTCCCTGTAGTCATCATGAATTCTATATGTGCTGTTCAGAAGCACTGTTTTGGAAGATAAGGGCATGTCTTGCTGGTTGAAGGCCGAGCATTGAAATGCTCAAGCTTCAGAAGACTATCTGAGGGATCAGGTGCTAACCAATGCTGGAAAAAGAAAATTCTTAACAAACCACAAGGCATTTTAATTAGTGGGTGGTGAAAATACAGTGAATGGTTTTAGTGCTTAGATGCATCTTAATGGAGGTGGAGTTGATAAGAAGTATCCAACTGGAGAAAGGATATTTCAGTGAGGGCCAGCATAATTACCTGCTTCTTCAAGTAATTATGTGGATTCCTATGTCAAACAGGAGAAATGTGCAGGAGTGTTTGTTTGGTTTTTTTTGTCCTCAGTCTGCTTATCAAATCTAGTATTGGCCATGTGTGAAGTCTGTTCTGTTTCTTGTTAAACTTGGGTGCCCAGTAGATAATATGGTTACTGGAAACTTGGGCAAGCTAAACGATCCAGTTAATTAAATACAGGGTGGAGCTGCACACTGTGAATTTTGTGCTGATAAATTTCTAGATTATCAGTATTAAAATAGGTATTTACAGCAGCAGATGCACTGGATTATTACAAAAATATTATTTATCAAAGTGCTGTAAGTGTGGTAATTGCTAAGTTAATATTTCCATGATATTTTTTGTATTATGTTTTATGTATTATCTTTCTCTCTTGCTTTTTTGTGCCAGCAAATATATAAATAAATAAATATGAAAGCCTGTGTGCACAGATATGTTCAGCATCCACAAGCAAAACTAATTATTAGAGATGAAGATATAGATCATCACACACGTCAGACTAACTCTTTAAAATGAGATTGCCTCAAAACATGTGTGATGTTCTCTGTAATGCAGTGTTGCGGTAGTGCAGGTTCACAGATGTGAACTCATTTCAAATCAATCATTAAACAATCAAAATTTACCAAGATCAGTAGCAGCTGTTGCATTTCAGAATATTCATGTGCTGTGAGAAAATCTTGTGAATCATCGACAGACGGAACAGGATGCTTATATTATGGATGTGCAGTATGCTTAATTGAAAAGTCCAAAGGAAACTTTGTTCCACCATAGTTATGTCTTTGTTCTTATCTTAATGCAGTACTATGGTGATTTAATTTTATAGTATATGGCATGTTATTTTATTGTTTTTTATATTTGAATTTTGGGTTCTATAATTGTCCATAAAGATATACACAGATCTGTGCAGATCTGTTCCAGATGGGCTGGTTTTCATTTATCAAAGTCATGCATAAATTCTTGACAGTATAAACCATATTCCTGTCAGGGTTTTTACTGAGGTATTTATGCACACTAAATTTTTAGCCTTGAGCAAGAGGTTTTTTTCTTTTGTTTAGTTTTATGGCTCAGTTCTGTATACTTAACATGGTGGACTGCACTGATGTATTTTAAAGTGAAAAATGAGCAATCTTATTACATGGTCTGTGGTTACAAATGTAGATTACCCTTTAAGATAACTGCTTCTAATGTTTTAGGTGCTTACTGTCCATCAGACATTGCACTTGCATTTTATGGTCTGATTCTGTGGTAGCATCTGTGCAAGGCTAATGGAGAGTAATACGTTCTTTTTTGTTTGTTTTTTCACTATCACAGAAGGAGCTAAAATAAGATTGAATAGTAAAATGTAAATCAGTCCATTGAATTGTTCAGGGAAGATGATTTTCCCAGCACGACGGTACTCATGCACTGCTTGAGTGAGGAATGATGACATAAGTTCTTTCTGAAAACCTGAAGAAACGTTTGTGTGAAAAGAAAATAGAAAGTTTAGCTGGTGTTCAAAGTACCAACATACCACAGGTGAGCTGTGAGAGGGGACCAGTCTACAATCATCTACCTACATTAGTTTCAAAACATCTGCAATAGTGTAAAGATACCTTTTACACCTTTGCAGCTGTAAATGAGATCAAGCAGTGCATTGTTCTAAATTCTGAATGGAAGAACTGGGGAATGAGGCAAAGTGAGGGAAAAAGTAGGAAAGCAAATGAATAATAGATGGGGTAATCAAGTGTGTTAAAAGCCTGAGTCTTGCATTTGCAACAGGAAAAGTTGGAGAGAACTTCCCACTCAGCTTTCATGTCAGTGGCTTTAGCCTCCAGGGACGCATTAAGAGTTGATAAGGTATCTGTTGGGAAAATCAGGCTTTCTTAATCTTTAGTGTTCATGTTGTGTGTTTTAATTTGTTTTAATTCCAGTTGTTCCCATGCTTCTTACATGACATATGTCCTTTACAAATCCAGGATAGCATGCTGGCATTTGGAGGAGGTGTAAGTGAAGATACTATTAGCAAAAGACTTTGGCATCTAATGCTATCTTTTTTTTTTTTTTTTTTTTTTTTTAAAGTGAATTTTGTATTATGAGTGCAAAACAGAATATTTGCACCTTTGATAAACTAGTCCAAAGACATGTAAGCAACAGAAAACTACAGCGAATTTTTCCTTCACTTAACTTGGTAGGAAAAATTTGTCTGTTATCTCTCTGGAGCTAAAACCCTCAGCCAGAGTCAAATTATTCAGTGGTCTTCAGAACAAAAGTTTCAGGCTGTGCCAATACTTGCCTTCCTGTGCACATGGGCACATTGTAGTTCTAGTGAGCAGGGATTCTTTTGGGTCAGTTGTCTTCTGAAATTGTAAGCCAGATCTTTATACCAGTCCAAGTAATTTCTGTTGCATTTCTGTAATAAAAGACTCTTAGTGCTCTGGGGAAAACAGAAAACTGTGTGGGTGCCTTGGCAGACAGTGGTTTAAAAATATCTGTGGTCTGTGTGGTTTTATTGGACAAAATGTAGGATTTTCCATCCTGTGGTTTAAATTTCCAAGTGCTGGAGCTTGTAGAATTTGTTTTTCTGAAACGTTCCTTGTGTCTAAAAGCAAGTCCTTACTTACATTTAGTCAGAGCTGGCAGGAGTTGGCTCTGAGAAGGGATAATAGATACTTTGGAATTGTTTAGGGGCCCCAGTTCAGTTGTAAGATATACACATATATATAATATATATGTAAGATATATATATAAATACAAACGTTTTAGATGTACAGTGCTCAGTTTTTTCTCAGACAGTGATTAAGGGTGATATCTTTCAAATACTGTTATCCTCATGTACCTGCTCAGTGATACATGAGAAGGAGAGTGAAAGGTGTGTTGAGAGTACTTAGTACCTTCATTGTGCGTTGAATCCCACTGGCAGAGCTCCTTGACAAAACCTAAGGGAACTTTTGAGCTGCAGGTTTGTTCAGACTGCTGGGAGAGGTTTCATTCATGACTGTGAGAAGTTCCATGGAGCATAATGCATCTGTTTAAGTGTCACTTGGCTACCAACAAAGCACATCCCTGCTTAGTTCAAAAGTGGGAGGAGAGTTAATATTTTAATGGCTAAAATTAAGAATCAAACTGGTGAAGAATGATGAAATAGCAAATCTCATTTTGGAAGTTACAGTGTGCCATATGTTTACACCTAGCGTATATTTGCCTTTTTTTTGCATTGTAATACTCTTACCTTACATTGCTTTTCAAAAGCGGAAAAACCTCAGGCCCCCATTTACATGGAGATTCCTTTGTTTCACCAGTCAGCAGTGCAGATGGTGCTTTCTTCACAATGGATCTTGTTGCAAAGTCCCTCTTGAGAGTACAGTTTATGGGCATCTTGGGAAAAATGACCAGAGCATCAGAAATTGTACCATTTTGTTATAACAAAAAATAACCAGATGAAAGTCCCATTGAAAATGAAGTCAATTAATTCAAATAAATAGTGAATTTCACTGAAGTCTCCGGCTTGATTTTCTGACCTTATTTCTCTTTTTGAGTAAAAGAAGCTCCGTCCGGTTTATTAAGCTGAGTGGCTCATGGAAGGCCTGGATATGCCCCATGTGGCATGAGGGAATGGCCAGATGTTTAGGAGTGGGAGAAGAGAAAGGAACAATAAATTTAAGTTTCGCTTGTGACTGACTTTGAACTTGCATTAATAAAGAGAATGGCATGCTCTTGAAGGAAGTTTTTTGTTTAAATTTCCTCTGAAAAAGTTCTCTGGATTAAAAGTATGTGTTTTTAAAGCAAGAAATCCCCCAGAGCCAGATATTTTGAAAACATACCTCGCGGATTCGTTAAACTAATCTCAAGGATTGCAGTGGTATTTACTTTCAAGGCATCTTCTTTTAAACTAATTCCTAGCTGATTTACTTTCAAGGCGCTGTCAAGAAGGGCATGTTGGAGTTCAGCTGAGTATTTGCTTTCCTGGGTGAGGTGTTTGGGTTGGGAATCATTCATTTTCAGTTCTCCTACATGATGTTTAGTTGTCATCGCTTAGAACATAGCCTGCTTCTGTAGAGTGATAGAGAATACCAAAACGTCTTCACAGTGTGTGACTGTGATTCTTGGTCAAACAAAATATTCTTAATTTCCAGGTGATCTTGATGTTAAGCTTCTTTCAGTCATTGTGTTTCATGTGCTGCCCTTGCAGTGCAAAGCAGCTGCTGGTTGTTTTTTCCCACTAAGCACACAGCCCATCGCTTTACCTATTTCTGAGTCAGCTAAATGTCTAAATCTTCTTGATTTCCTTTTTATGTTCCATTTGTACACCTGCCATCTCTGACAGGTTGTTGGGGTTGCGAGTGCTTCTGCATCAACTCACTGGGCTTTGTTTAGGGGCTGAACCTCCATAGCACAAGTAGAGACCAACATTGCTCAACTTCTTCACCATCTTAGTTTATGTTGAGGAGATTGCAAAATTGCAGCTTCCTCTTACATGCAGAAAGCCTTGCCTCTCTATTGGCCCTTGGAGATTTGTAATGAGTGGCAAAACTCTGACTTTGAGGCTGGCAGGAGCAATCTGATGAGCCTCTTTTCTGAGGTGCTTGAGCTTGGCACAGGCAGTCTTGTCAATACTGGTAGACAGTGGAGGTTGAAAAAAAAAAAAAAAAAAAGCCCTTGTAGTGCACTTCTGGCTGTGCTCATCAAAGAGAGACCGACATTGGAGCATTTACTGGCTTGGTAATTACTGTTTTTTGGACTTCACACAAAGAACAGAGCTATGTCTGGCTTCTAAAATGATGGTTTGCCATAGCTAAGAGAGAACTACTTAGTTCTTTTACAAATCTTTTATAGTAATGTGCTGCCTGTTTGAAGTACCTGGACATTTAACCACTATCAGACATATTAATATTTGATTAATTGAAGACTTTAACAGACAAGTAAAAATAAGACGTGAAAAATAAAAGTTAAAAGAAATGTCACACTTTTGTGTTTGCTTAGACTTCTAGTATAAAGAGATGAGATATGAAGATTGTGATAATTACTTTTAAAATAATTGCCATTGTTTATTTACAGTGTTCATTTTGTCTGGTCCTGTGCATTTCTTTGAAGGCTAATACTGTAATTACAGCAGCAGTATGAATTATGTGGTTCTTCTTTCAATCCACTTTGCTAAAGCCAAAACTCTTCATGACTTAATTGATGTAAATTGACCTCAGTTCCTTTTTATGTGCCATGTAGATATACATGTATGCTTGTAGGAATATCCTGTAGCTCCTTACAGCAGATGGGTTTTTATTCTTTGAAAATAGAGTTTTCAATAGATGAACCTACAGTTCTTTCTAACTGGAGTAGCAGTCATGGTGTGGATTTCTAAGATACCAGTGAGAATCAGAGAACAAGCTAAGTTATAGAATTATTAAAATATCTCTTTAAAAAATAACCTTTTTTGTGTAGATGGTTTACTATTATGGCTGGTGATACTGAAGGCATTTTGTTCAGAGTTCTTCTGATCCATTGTCTCTGGGACTCAGTCTGATTGCATATCTTATGAATTCCTCTACAGTTCTTCTTATTTATTAATATGTATTATTATTAGCACTAGTATTAAACATGAAATGATATATTTCTGTTCTTGGTTTGACAAAATAGTGAATTAAGTTATTACGCAAAACTGTTTTCTTTTGGGAGTTGTCCTATCAGTCTGATCTTAACTATTCCTTTCAGTTTAATAAAAATTAACATTTCACTATGGTTATTATTTTGTTTTGCTAATTCCTTGCAGGAATTTTTTCACTTCGTAAGATTATCATGGTTTTCTTTTCAGTCAATTAAATTCTTACTCCTTCAGTAATGGCTATCATACATGTAGGCTTTGTATTTTAAAAGCATGGAAGTTGGCACTCAAATCACTTTCATTTTTAATTAATTGGAGCAGTTTGACTTGTGTTTCACTTATACAAATTCTTCAAAGGCTAAGCTATTTAGTGACAAATTTGTAGTTGTCCTTATATCAACGTTTTTCCTTGTTATTTATCAGATTAGTGAGCTAAAGTTTGGGTTGTATATAATCACAGTAGTAAGATCCAGTGCCTTCCCCTAATGTGTGAATTTTCTGTTTGGAATTATTTCGTAAAATATTTCATACTGTCTGTTGTAGAATAAAGGTTACATTTTGTAAACCATTCCTTCCTGAGTTTTAATAAGATTAAAACAGGATGGATAAGGAATTCAGTACCTTGTGATTGAGCAATGTATTCTTTTATGGATCTTTTTTAGTGGTTAGACTGTGACTTATTGGAACAGCCAAATATGAAAATCTGTTATGTGTTATTTTGGCTTGGCAGAAATAATGCAAAGAACTGTCAAAAGCAAAGAATATGCAGAAGCTGTAATTTCCTTTTTACCACTGAAGAATAGATTTGGCCAGAGTATGCCTTTAATGCTAATCTATCTCTGTGTGGCCAAACAGATTTTTGGAACCTTTTTTTAGTATATTTACTTTCTTTTCACTTCAAGCCAAATGTTAAAATAATGTTGGCTTTTTTTTTTTTTTTTTTTTTTTTTTTTTTGAGCCTGTGTAAGGTGGTGATGTTTAAAAAAACAAAACAAAACACAAAAAAAAACTCGGATACTTGTTTGTTCCAACTGTATTTTTTGTAACTTTATATCATTTTAAATTTTTATATCATTTAAAATTCTCCAACGGTACCAAAAGAATGCATTACAAAATTCGACCACAGTTTAGCTGGCTTTGTAAAAAAACTTAATTTCAGGCTTTATTAAACTGATAAAAGCATATTATTCCTTCTACACATCTAACAGAAAGTGATTTCCTCTTTTGCTTATAGTGGAGCCGTGCTATTTAAGCCTTCTTAGCTGATGACTAGAAATACTTCTATCTTAAAGCATTAATTTGATTTATTTAATATAATATCTCCTCCTCCTTTGCCTGAACACATTTGTTTGAACATCTTGAGTACTTCAAAAGGATAGGACAGACTTATTCATGCTGTACATCTTTTTCCATGGCTTTTGGTTTAGAATAAAACAATTAAATCTCTCTTTCTACTGTTTTGACTCCATACAGATGACAGCATCTCAGCTGCAAGCACATCTGATGTCCAAGACCGACTTTCAGCCTTAGAGCTGAGAGTACAACAACAAGAAGATGAAATCACTGTCCTAAAAGCAGCATTGGCTGATGTGCTAAGGCGCCTTGCTATCTCTGAAGACCATGTAGCTTCTGTGAGAAAATCAGCTCCAAGTAAAGGTAAGCTCATGTTTAGTAAATTATTTCAGTCTGAAAGTTATCATTTAATATGTTTTCCATTGGTAACTTTTTCTTTCCCCTTTTTGTTTGGACAAGCAGGTATATTTTGTGTGAAACAGTGCTCTTTTTTTGTCAAGGATTATTTAAAAATTTTAAAACACGTTCAACAACAGCAACAACAAAAGCAAAACAAGAAAAACCCTATTTGCACTAATTTGTCTATGTTTGCATGAATATTTTGTGATTTTTTTTTATTTTTTTTTTCCCATGAACATTTCGTTTTCCGTTTTGGATAACTATTTGCATTGTTATTGGAATTTACTCTGACTTTAAACTAGAGAGGGAGAACTACAGCTATGTATGTTGGTGATATATGTTAGACCTACAACTAAATAAAAGGTTAGTCATATTTCAGATAATTTACAGTTCTAGTTCATCATAAATGCATTTATCTCCATGAAATCATGCAGTCCAGAATTTGCTGGACTCTTTCTCTGTATGTCAGCTTTCAAGTTCAGCTATTACGCCAATGCTGGTGTAACGCTGAACTGACACACCATACCCTGTGTTTGTTAAAGCAGCTGTGTTGTACAGGCTGAAAATGCGAAAGCTGAAAATGCTGAAAGTTTGAATTGTTTTAGCTATGGCAGAGAGATCAAATTGCTTAATTAAGTGTTTCTGCAGTCTCTCTGCCAGATGGAAGGAGGTGATGGTGCTTAATTGGCTTGGGTTGTGAATCATGCCATTCTCTCTTACTCGCTAAATGGTAGACTGTTGTCATCACTGCTTATAAATGCAGCTTTATCTGTATGATACGCATCTCTGGTCTCATCAAGATTGAGACATCCTTGTCTAACTCTTTAAATTAAGCTGAAGCAAGTATTTCAGCTAAATCAGTCTTTGCTGTCTGCTATCTATTAGGACAAAAAGAAAATGTCTAAGTGGGAAACCGTGAGCAAAAGGAATGCAACACAGAACCTTCTTCCTGTTTATGTGCAGTGGAACTGAGATGTGCACAAGTACGGATAAAGACTTTTGTCTTGGAAGTGTTTGATATCCAGAAAACGTGATGCACGTGCCTTGTTCTGCAGAATGACTTGTAGCCGTCTCCTTCTGGGGATACAGGAGGTCTTGGGGCCATAAGAGGTTCTGCAGATCAATTTCTTTAGTGACAAATAAATATATTTTTTTTCCTAGAGAGGAAGAGGGAAGATTATAAATATCTTCAACTTCATGAAGTTTCTAATAATTAATGATAGCGGCAGTAACTGAGGAAAAAAAAGCGGATGGGAGGGAGGAAGGGTGAGATGAATGCATAAAAGCTTATACATTGAACATAATTGAATCACGACTAAATTGACACTGCATTTAAGTTGCCTGTGATGTGAACTCGTCTTCAGTTGCCTAACGTAACCATGCAACGCTTAGCTTCACTGTTTACCATAAAATCAGCTGCGTATTGACGACATAAAGGTATCATGAAAGGAAAAGACTGTATACAGCTGTGGGAGGTGGAGAATGAACTAGATATTAATATTGTTTTGGACTTAAATGTCAGTATTTTATTAAATATTTCAAAATAAATTCACACGTAGCTTTTTGTGATGCTGTGGGTGGTTATTTTGCTTTCTGTATTTTAACTGCATTCAGTTGGTGGGGAACCCTTGAAACATTTTTACAAAGGGAAAAGTATTGTATTCCTGAATGAACAGGATTGGCAGAAGATCTGAATTGTCATACAAAAATAATATAAGCATTGATTTTAATTTTTCTTTGAAGTATTTCATGGGTGTATCACAGGCTTTTACTTGTTAAGTCATGGTTGTTACAAAGGTTATTGTAATTCTCCAAAACTCTTTCTGGTGTTCGTGATTCTGTCAAGAGTATAGGTTTCTGCATTTCAGCAATTAGTTTTATATCAAATAATACAGTATGTTGGTTTTTTTCCAATTTCATTTAATTTTCATACTTCACAGAAGTATGTCTCCAAAGCAGTACTTGCTTTATACATGCTGTCATTATTAATGAGTAACAAGAAAAGATGTGTATGTTTTTCTGAATACATTGAGAGATGTGTTTAATTTGAAGCGTGGCAAGAAAGTGAGATATATTATTCTGAAATAAACTGAGAAGTAATGGGACTAGAAAAAAAAAAAAGGCATCCTGAATCTTTCCATCAAGTTTTAATCTGACAAGTAGGCGATATCAAGCCTGCTTTGAAAGAGTCTCTCCTACTTGCTGCTGAAATGTTTTCTAAAGCCTCAGTGTTTTTTCTATAACCAGTTCAGCAGTGTCTTTGAAGAGAGATTTTTCATAAGCTCAAAATAAGTGCTGTGAAGAGACCTGTGAAGAGACCATGCTGAAAAGACCAAATACAGATCACTTTTAAACTGATATTTCTCATCCTGAAGTCGATATGCTAACTTGGTGCAAGAAGAGATCTCTTCATCCTTTATGGTTATTATGCCTGCAATGCATATCTGGAAAGCTAATTCTTCTCTTGCTTTTTGTACCCTTTATTTTACATTGAGTGATTGAGTCAACCACAGCAGAGGCTAGAATTTCTTGCATTATCCTTGTAGTCTTTGTTTTTCTTTTTTTCTACATAGTTTTTGTTGCATACTTATTTTGAATGCAGTCCAGTCTTCAGTGAAAAATCTGATGGAGGCAAGGGTAGATTTCTATTTATGCTCCATGGTCTATCATTTAGCTGGTTACTGCCCACAATTTAGGCTGTCCATCTGCAACTCAGAAGCAAGCTGCTGTTCATGTGATGCTAGGTGATCTGCAAACTGGTCGAGATAAGGCAGAGAGTTTTTACGCTGCTTTAGTGTCTCCTAGTCAAGCATGAAGTGCAGGCACTAGATAAGGGAAGTACCTAGTTGCAGCAGAATTAGCATGTGTTCTGCTATTGCACGGTGGACAGCACACAGTGTTGGTGTGGCTTGTCTTCCTCTTTAGTTTTTCTCAGTATAAAATCATTCCAAACAGAAAATCTTTTCAAAATGAAAAGGCTATGATAATACATTTGCATCTCTGCAAATAGCTACAAATTTCTACAGACTAGCAAAATAGCCACGTCTGAAGATAGTGTTGAAGGTTCTTAGAAATATGGAAGGTGTTGGTTAGGGAATAAGTCCTCAGCAGCTACAGGGTTTGGGGGAGGGAGATTGTGTTGTATGGGTGAGTTTGGGTTTGTAGTCTTTTTTTTTCTTTCTTTCTTTTTCTTTTTAATTAATTTAATAAAAGACTGAGCAAAGAGTTTTTCTTTGTAAGTTCTTTGTTTTTAGCAGCTCTGTGCTCTCATTGCCACATCTATCTGATGTTGATGTATGATTGGTGCTGTTAAAATTCTCAAAACAAAGCTTACCTGGACATTGAAGAAAAGGAAAATGTAAGGCAGCCTGGTGCCTGTGGCTGCCAGCAATATAGGTTGTCTCACAGCTGGTGTCTGGTAAACCTATTAAAATCTTTGAGGATGTCACAATGTATGTAACAGAAGAATTCATCCCTCAAAGTCTTGGTGTGTCTCACAATGGCACCATTGTTCAAATTGTTCAGGCTCATCACGTTGCTGGGGTAGGAGCTGTTGCCTGAAAGAGTGGCTGACAATGAGAAAGTACACCCTCATCTCTGTCCATAGAGTACATGTACTTTCTCTAGACTTGGAAGTAAGGAGGAGGCTTGTCACAGACTAGCCCCCTGGAGGAACATTTCCACTTTTTGAATGAGAACTGATGTAAAATAGTCAAATAACTTGCAAGCAAATTTAAGTCACAAAGTAAAATTGAAGCAATGGTGGCATTTTGAAGAGAGGTTCTCCCATGACAGTGAGGAGTAGAAACCAAGAGGCATTTATTTTATTTATGGTAGAGGTCTTGGGGATCTGCATTAGCAACTGCAATTGGAAATGCAATTTTTTAAAATTTGTTCAATGAGTTTTTCTAATAGGAACCTGAGAGTTTTCTGTGCTTTTCTGCAATCTTCTCTGGTGCAAAATGTCTATTCAACATCTCCACAATGAGAAAAATTCTGAAGTACTATCTTGTGTTATATTCCATCTCAGTTCTCTAATATAAGCAAAATGCTTCAGTTATGTTTTCTACCTCCTATCAACAATGGTTTCACTTTCATAACGTGCCGTCATTTTAATTTATATTTAAAAAATGGCTTCCAGTGTTCAGTAAGCTTAACTAGTGAAAGCATAAGATAGGTTTTTATTAGTGGTTTTAGTTTTAAAACATTGTAATTGCATAGTTGTTCTTTTAACAGGGTACGTGTTCATATTATCTAATTATTAAATGCTAGCAGTACTGAAAATGAAAATGCAGATTGGAAAATGTTCATCGTAAAGACAGATTATAGGCACTTATCCATGGCATTAATACTTACCTGGCATGCTTGTACGTGTGTCTTTTACTCGTGGGAATAGTCCAACTAAAGTATGCTCACATAACCAGTAATGACACTCCTGAGGTCTTAATGGGTTTCCCAGGTACTGGTCTTAGTGCCATCTCTTCTTTCTGGAATTCATTTTTTTTTTCTACTCCCCCATTTTTTCCTGTCTTCTGCTTTTCTTCTGCCTTCTTTAATCTCTTGCCTCTGCTGTACTTTTCTTGATGTTCTTCATCTATTCAAAGTAGTTGAATCTAGAGCGTGTTAATTAACTCAAGATCATTTAGCAGCTAAACTAAGTTGAAGGAAAGAAAAGTGAAGAGGAAAGTAGATTTTCTTTTATTTAACTTCTGCAACATACTAATCCTGTTCAGTGGATTGTTTTTCAGTTGTGGTGATAAGTACCCTTAGTCTTTTTCCATATGCTTCTTCCAGTTTTGGACATGCCTTCAGTTATTTGTGTGGGTTTGGTTTTTTTTTTTTTTTTTTTTTTTTTTTTTTTTTTTTTTTTTGTTGTTGTTGTTTTTTTGTTTTTATTTTAGAAGTGTGGACTAATACTTCTGAGATACTGCTCTACTATTCTCTATGATGCTTCTCAAGCTATGAATTGCAACTTTGAATAGCTAAACAGTGCAGTTAGCTTTTCCAAAGCAAAAACTGTCTTGTTTTTTATAACACTTCAGTAGCTTTTTTCAAGACTCTTTGCCTGAATTTATGAAATTGTTTCAAAATACCATGGATACTTTTTTTTTTTTTTTTTTTCTTTTTAAAATTTCCTCTTTTTCCTCGCTTGAATACAGTTCATTTGGAATTGTTCAAAGACAAAAGTATACCAAAGTGATAGGATGTTAGGAAGGTGGGAGAAAAAGTGCTATGTGGTTTGAATAAGCTGTTGGTTCTCTCACACCAAGGAAGTCTTCAGTTTCCCTCAGGAATAGATTTTAATTCTACTAGTAGGAGTGTGGCTCTCCTAGACTTTTGGGAACGTAACACCTGAAAAACTAGTTTTGTCTGTTGAAGGAGTAGTTATAGTAAGAAATATATATGTTGATGTATATACATTGATAGGTACAAAAATATGTAAGAAATCTGTAAATATTAATTTATTTCTTAGCTTTGTAATTAATGTAACTACTGAGACAATTTTGCATGCACTGAAAGGTACTTAGGCTTTATATATTTTTTTCAAACCAGTTCATTTTAAAAACCTCTATTTAAATTGCTCTTTTTAATTGGAAAAGACAAACTGGGTTTATTTAAAAAAAAAATTAAAAATCTGAAACTTTTTCAAGTAGAAGTAGTTGATTTAAGAAGACTTTCAAAACTTAATTTTGACTTTATGTTGAATTATTATGTGAGTTTAAATATAATCAATTAGCAGGAAAAGAAGTTGACTTGTCTTTCCTGATTTATATTGTTCATTATTGGAGAATTGGTACCTCATTCTGACCTGGGACTT
Organism: Tetrao urogallus; assembly: GCF_951394365.1. Taxonomy (NCBI): domain Eukaryota; kingdom Metazoa; phylum Chordata; class Aves; order Galliformes; family Phasianidae; genus Tetrao; species Tetrao urogallus. The sequence continues at coordinate 23,148,730 of NC_136814.1, forward strand.
GTGCTCATGGGATAGAAGAACAGAACTTTTTTTTTGCCTAGAATATCTTCATTTAGGATTTAACTTATGTGATGAAACAGTTGAATGCACCAAAGTACTGAAGGAATTTTTTCCTGCTTCCTCTTTTCAAGTGGAGGTTTAGTGCTCCCAAGTCTTTGCCAGTCTTCAATCAGCTGAGTGTCTTCTTGTCCTTTGAAAGCTTGGAAACAAAGAAGCAATGACAGCAGCTTTAATATAATTTATTAATAAGATCTTGAAGTCTAAATTCATCTTGCTTTCAAGTTTTTGATGGCTTTATTTTGGGAAGAACTGATAAAGCCTTATGTTCTGCTACCCTATTAAAGGCTCACCTCTGTGGGTTGTCTAGTGACTAATAGTGGGATTAAGTATAGATGGTACATGCATTTGGTATGAATAACAAAGTGGGTTTCTGTTTTTCAAGCTTTCAGTTTATTTGCACAAAACACCTATGCATCAATATATTTTTAAATACATAGGTATATTTTCTAATTTTTGGTAAAAATAAAGTATTTAAGTATATGGTTTTGATACCATATGCTTTATTGCTATATTAAAAAAAAAAAAAGGCTTAAAAATGATATAAGCAAATCTTTTTTGCTTTGTTTTTCTTAGAAATAACTCATTTGAGGTTTCTTTTTTTTTTAAATCCCCTTGGATGGCATGTACAGAGAAGGTACTTTAACAGGGCTACATCAGTTAAATGAAATTATCCTAAGAAGAGAAAGAAGGTTTTGGCTTTTCTTTGGAAGGCAGTTTACCTGTCAGGATCAGATGAGGATACTCAACTAATTAGTATGGATAACACAAGAGAAGGTAATAATAAACTATAACCAGTTCGGAGAAGAGAAATGAATTACTAGCTTCAGCTTTAGTATGTTGGAAAGAAAAGCTATTGTGTTATCATGAGATGTGTGTTTTCAAAACTTATCGCTGTCTCTTACGGCTATGCCTCGGTTTTCCCACAGTTAGCTAATCAAGGCTGATAAAGGAGTGGAAATATACTATCAGTTTGTTGTGTCCTGTGTTTTTTCCTGATCCTACTTATCTTTCTTTCTCACACATGTATACTTGACAGATGTTAATGAAATACTTCTTTGAACTCAACAGATATTAGTTAATGAAAACTATCAGAACTGAGATGAACCTACTCTCCATAAAATATATTTTTACCACTTTGATCTCTGACAATTTGGCTTTAATCCTGGTCACCCTGTGCTGGATTTCATTGTACATTCAGTTTATGTCTGGCTTTTGTTCCAAAGCTACAGATAAAGTGGAGTACTGTTCTGAAAATTTTCAGACTGTTTATTCTAGAAGGAGACATCCAACGCGATACTGGGGAGATATGCAATCTGAATGCTGGGACGACTCAGTTGTCCATATCAGTCCATTGATATGGAAATTGTATTTTCCTGAGTTTCTTTGTTATTACATAGGTCTCTGAAGCAACTTTACCTGCAGTAAAATACAGTGAAGAGGAAGATTGTGACATTACTAATTTTTGAAACCATCTAACTACAGAGGTCCTCTGATTAAAAGTCATGAAGTTGACTGCCTTGGGCCAGCTTGGGCTCTCACTCTGGCTGAGAAGAGTCTGTGTTATCTGTCCCGATGGAGAGCCAGAATTTAATGCTCTGCTGCCTGGGACTTGTACAGGGCTTAAACTGGTCTTCTTTTGTTGTAACAATTGAAAATCAAAATGTTTTTTGTTTGCATACAATTAGATACATACTTGATTTTTTTCCCTTTAAAAACAAGTTTTCTGATGGTAATTTTTAGAATACTTAGCAGAATTATAATGTATTTTGTAGAGTTTGGGAGAGGCTTATTTCTTAAATGTGTTAGTATTTGAGGGTGTTTGTGTTTTCTGTGTTTGTGTGCAGATTTTTACATTTTGTTGTATGGCATCAAACTGCCACTGAACAAAGCTTTATTTTTGATTGTAAAAGAGAGCCTGATTTATTTTGACACATAATATATATATATATATATATATATATATATATATATATATATATATATATATATATAAAATTTGACCACTGCAATTCCCAAGATTTTTGTTGTTTTGGTCTGAATTAAAATGTTTTAAAGAAATGAATGGTGAGATTCTGTACCTTGCTTGAAGGACTGCTATTCTTTATGCTTTTCAGTGAATGCTTTGCTGGCAGAATTGAGAATTGCCACTATTATGCCTCCAGATTTCCATTTCTGGAAGGCTGCACTAGTGCTGTTTGGGGAGGCACTGATCTATTATGATGAGGAGACAGAGATGTTAAGGTCATGTGCAGTTCACAAGTGAATCATAGGCCCTGATATTATACATCTCCACAAAGAAGATGATTTACTTTGTCAGCGAAAATAAAAGAATCTAATTTATAGGTTTCTAATGCTAAAAGTGCCTTTTCAGCTTGTATGCTCTTGTTCTTGCAATTCAAACTTAAGAAGGGAGCAAAAATCTGTTGAGTTTTGTTGGTTTTGTATGGTTTATTAACCTTTGAAATCTATATTGCAAATATGTCCAATAAAATGGTCTCTAAGAAGTGCAGAGTTGGAAGAAACTAAGTAGAGCTGATTTGTGAAGAATTTAAGAATAGTAGTGATCTCTGCAGTGTTTCTGCACTTAAGTATCGTTACTTTCTTCAGGTTTCCTTCAATCTTGTTTCTGGGATATTCTGTGTGCTCTGTTGGTCTTTTGCAATGTGAATTTTAGATGGTGTCCCTTTTGTGTTGCTTAGTGCAATTGAATCAGGATGCAGTCAGCTCATGTCTGCCCATTTCTGCTTCCAGTCAAGTAGTTCTGAAACCTAATATTCCCTTGGCACATCTCCCTCATATGTAACGCACTTGTTTAAGCATTAGTTTGTCCCTGAACCTACTTGACAGAACCACAGTTAGATAAATTGACCAAAGCTGGTATTGTTTTAATGATATGTCCACGTGAGTTTGCCTTCCACGTACAGAGCTGTTGATTCTTCCTGACTGCTTTGATATGTGGCTTCATGCCTTATTTATTTTGCACTATTCCATGCCTGCCATGAACACAGATGTATGATTTTCCTGTCAGTCGTGTCCTTTGTGCTTGCTGCTGATGCCTGAGTGACTGGACATCATGACCCCATGAGGATCAGTTACAATTTGCTGTTTATGCAGTGGGGATGTGGCACAGAGATGTGGACAGAAATGGCTACTAATTATTGAGTGCTTTTTCTTTTTTTTTTCTTTTTTTCCTCCTGTGCATGGGATGCTCCAGAAGGGAAAAGCACAAATTTGGAACTACAGGGAAAGGAGCACAAAACTCTTTTCTGAACATGATGTTAAAAATAAGACAGGAACCCAAAAAAGGAGGATTAGTGGGAGATGGTGAAATGTTAGGTTCCAGTAAAATACCATGTATTTCCCTGGCTGTGGTGGCAGAGGCAGGTCAAGGTGCTGATTGTCAGCTAGCATTCACCCCTTTAGATAGAAGAGCTCCCTCCCCTCTTTTTTGTAGTCTCCTCCCACATTCACTGCATATTTTCAAACTTCTCATTGAGAGAAGTGGGCATCTGATGGACAGCCTTCCTCACATACACCTTGATTCAATCAACAGAGAATCTGCAGTATGCTTTGCAGAGTGCTCACTGGGTGGGGCAGATATTCAATGGAGTAAACCATATCAGAAATTTAATAACTTATTAAAATAATGAAATTTAATAACACATATGCTAAAAGGTAGACCTTTTTAAGATGAAAATGGGCAGCTGAAAATAAACAGAAAACTTTAATATTTGAATCCTTACTATCACAACCCTGAGGGGTTACTTTAAGGGATATCATTTAGGGGATAACTTGAATCGTGTAGTATAGAAAGGGCTTCTGTCTGCAACTTCTTTGGGCTTAAGTGGGGAAACAAAATAAAACAACAACAACAAAAAAAAAATAGAAAAACCAACAGGTTGAAAGCAACAGACCTCGTGTGGTATTATCTGTGAACTATGATGGTTTTGAAAAAAAGTTGGGGTTATCTGATCTGCTCTACTGCAGCTGTACAATTTACCAAGGCTAGCCATAATCTATCTATAATTCTCTCTGTGGATCACAACTAGAAAGAGATGTGACATGTCACTGAATGAAGCTATATGCTGTCATTGTGGCAGTAGAGGGTGTCTCCTGTCATAGTGAATCCTTGCCTTTCTCTATGTGTCTTGGGTCTCCCTTCTCCAGCTATCTAGATTAAGGCTGTCATGAATGTATGCCAGTGGATATCAGCTGGTTGGTTGGTGCTGGGACTGCTGCTGTGGAATTACCAGGTCCCCCTCTGAAAATTTATGGTTTCTCTGATAGATCTTTGAGACAGGGATGTAAAACCTAAAACCTTCTGCTCTTCATTTTCATTTCCTAGGTCAGCCAAGCCTCCGAGAAGCTATCTCGATGTCCTGTATAACCAATGGGAGTACAGGAAGCAGGAAAGCAAGCCACAGTTCCTCTGTATCTGTTGCCAGAAAAGAAACTTTTTCATCTGCTGCAAAAAGGTACCAACTGGTTACTAAAATTGAGATCACATTTTGTAAAGTGAAATGGGAATGTGACGTGTAATAATGCAAAAATAAGCTTTGGAAACGTGCCGTGTTGTTCGCCAGCTTACAGCAAGGTTCTAAAAAGAATTCGTAAATAGAGAGTATCTCTATAGTGTATATTGGCCAAAATGCATTCTCAGCAAGAGACAGAAGGGGCAAATATACTTAAGTATGAATGGAAAACTTTCCTTCTGGTATTCATCCAGATCTTTTTCTTTCCGCCCCCCCAAGGAGACTAAAGATGAAACTGAGTTAATTGTCTTGAGTGTAAATAGCAGGCAATAGTAAAGTAGTGATGAAACAATAGTGAATTTTAAGACAGAAGTTTACTTTTTTTTGTACATGAAATCTTAAATCAAAATGTCTTCATCTTTGCAAAGTATGTATCAGTTCTCAAATATGTAAAATAGCGCTTTTAAGCTTAAGTATTTGAAATTTAAATGAGCTGTACACAAAGCAATGGCTTTTTTTTTCCCCTCTAGTGTAATGGTTCCTGCTGAATACCGTAAGCAAAGTGTTTCTATGATTACTTTCTTCTGTGGGATGTTTAAATAATGATTGCTTGGCTTATTTAATCAATACTTTACAATGGTTCATTAGGAAGAACAAGTTGCCTGATATAGCCACAGGACAGAGAATACTCTTAATGTATAACTGTGGTAAATTATGTGAACAACTTCTTGGCCTCTGCAGAGTTCTCTGGTAACTCCAGTAGCTGTTTCATCTTCTGCTGTGGATGTAAATACTGTGCTATACAAGAAGACAGGAAAATGATATATTTCAGGGAATAAAAATGCTGAATGCAAATATATAAACTGTATAAGAACAAATTAAAAAAAAACCTTTAGTGCCATTTGGAATGTGGAAAGGAAGGGTAATACCCTGGACTTCACTCTTCTCCCTCAAAGAGCATTACATGTCTTCTTGTTTATTTTTTCAGCAATAAATTAGAAACTGATCATGGTATGTCTCTATCTGCTAGCACAACAGGCACTGGGACAAAAGACACTGCTGAAGGAAAGTATTTGTTAGTAAGCACTTTTCCATTAATCTTACCCATGTGGCTCTTAGAATGTTGATGAGAGCCAGTCCGTTTCCAGCAGTACTCAGTTTGCATTTGCTTTCCTGATTAATTGGCTGCCGTGCACTTGACTACAGAAGAGGAGCAGAGTGGTGTGAGTGGCATCCCTTTCATCCGAGTTAACATCTTTAAAATGATTCCTGGATGGGTCACAAGAGGAAAACCCTAATGTGTGGAGGGTAGCTTTGCCCAGGCTCTGAAACCAAGTATGCAGGTGGGGAGGCCTATTTCAGGAATGTTTTAAGACCTCCAATTTTCAGTTATCTTCTCAGCAGTTCTAATGCCTTTCCACAGTCTCCCATAAAATTTGTTTGGTATTTGGAAGAAAACAGGTTTGTCCTTTTGTAACAGTACTGTTTTAAGAAAGATGAAAGCAAACGTCAATTCTCTCTTTGTGGATGTGAAGTCTGGTAAATTTTTTTCTTTTTTGTAACAATAGCAAAACTGTTCTGTACAGTGTTCGTGCTGGGAATCATAAGTGAATTTCAATAGTCCCACCTTCTTAGCAAAGTTAGGATAATCATGTTGGAAATAGACACCTTTTTTCTTTATGATGAGTAGGAGGCAGGCTAAAGAATAGTATCAGCAGATTGTAGAACATTTCACTTTTACTTTTCCAGGCTTTCTTTTCAGGCTAGAGATTCAACTGTTGCAGTAGGTGGAAATGGTTATCTGTTTATCACAGAATCACAGAATGGCTAGCGTTGGAAGGGACCTCAAGGATCATGAATCTCCAACCTCCCTGCCACATGCAGGGCCACCAACCTCCACGTTCAATACTAGATCAGGCTGCCCAGGGCCCCAACCAGTCTGGCCGTGAACAGGGACAGGGCATCCACAACCTCTCTGGGCAGCCTGTTCCAGCACCTCACCACTCTCTATGTAAAGAACTTCCCCCGATATCCAACCTAAATCTCTCCTCCTTCAACTGAAAACCATTTCCCCTTGTCCTGCAGTTATCAACACTTCCAAAGAGTTGACTCCCCTCCTGTTTGTAGGCTCCCTTTAGGTACTGAAAGGCTGCAATGAGGTCACCCTGCAGCCTTCTTTTCTCCACACTGAAAAAGCCCAGCTCCCTCAGCCTGTCTTCATAGGGGAGATGCTCCAGTCCCCTGATCATCTTTGTGGCTCTCCCCTGGATTCTCTACAACAGCTCCCTGTCTTTCTTGTACTGGGGGCTCCAGACCTGGACACAGTACTCCAGATGGGGCCTCGCAAGAGCAGAGTAGAGGGGGACAATCACCTCCCTATCCCTGCTGGCCACCCCTCTTCTGATGGAAGTTTATGTAGTTACCAAACAGCTCCAAAGTCTGTCTTAGCTTTTCATGTTCTGAATATTTGTAGCCACGCATCTAATCATCTACTGGAAGTTTAGTTTCTGTGTGCTGTGCAGTCTTAATATTGCATGTTTATTGGCCTTTGGCCTCTGTAGAGCTGGCATCTTTGAGCACTTCTACAGATAAACAGTTTCATACCTGGACTCCTTAATCCTCACTCTACCAACCTTGAACATCGTGAGATCATGGGAGTGATCTGCACAACAGCACTGTGTCTCATTTCAACAAGCGTGCTGCAATTTCAGCTGTTGCTTCAGAAGCACTAAAAACAGAGCTCAGAAACATTGTGAAAAAATAGATAGATGATGTCTGATTCTGAGAAGCGAAGTAATATGTATGAGGAAAAATTCATCCTAGCTGTCTGGAGCTGATGTGTGACAGAGATGCCGAAATGCTTTTCAACAGAGAACATGCTGCATGCTTTCTATATCACCAGAGAAACACATTTGTACTTTGTGCTGTGCTCACAGAGACCTGTGATCATTTTCCTTAAGACTAAACATTTTTTCTAAAAACAGTTTCTGGTAAGGAGCTGTGTAATTTCAGACTGACCACCCTCCACTGCAGCTGCCAGAGTGTTGTGATCCAAGGGATGAAACATTGGGTTAAGTGAAAATGGAGAATCTGGAAAATTAGCACAGGTAGTGATAGATCTCAAATACTTGAATGTGGACTGAAGAAATACTTCATCAGGTTGGGATTTGGAAAAAATTTTTGGATGCATTAAGTGACTGCTTCCCAGAAGAACTAATCTTTAGAAACCCACAAGAAAAAAAGGTACTCTCTTTGATTTGGTTTCAGTTGTTGCACAAGAGGTGCTAGGCGTTCCAGAGATATTAGTGGGAGAGCCACTCTACAATAGCAGCCATAATTCAACTAAGCTTTTAGCAGTAAATACATTCAGCACTTGCAGTGAATATAGAATCATAGAATCATAGAATCATAGAATCATAGAATCACTAAGGTTGGAAAAGACCTAAAAGATCACCCAGTCCAACCATTCACCTATTCCCAATAGCTCCTACTAAACCATGTCCCTCAACGCAACATCCAGTCTTTCCTTGAACACCCCCAGGGTCGGTGATTCCACCACCTCCCTGGGCAGTCCATTCCAGTGCCTGACCACCCTTTCTGAAAAGTAATACTTCCTCATGTCCAGCCTGAATTTCCCCTGGCGTAGCTTGAAACCATTCCCCCTGGTCCTATCACTAATGACACGAGAGAAGAGGCCGACCCCCAGCTCACTACAACCTCCCTTCAGGAAGTTATAGAGAGCAATAAGGTCTCCCCTGAGCCTCCTCTTCTCCAGGCTGAACATTCCCAGCTCCTTCAGCCTCTCCTCATATGGCCTGTGTTCCAGACCCCTCACCAGCTTCGTTGCCCTTCTTTGAACACGCTCCAGGGCCTCAATATCTTTCTTGCAGTGAGGGGCCCAAAACTGGACACAGTACTCGAGGTGCGGCCTGACGAGTGCTGAATATAGGGGAACAAATATGACGAATGACAATAACGAATATGTTTTACAGTGAAAATATTTTAACTTTCAAATTAAAATAGCCATCCCATCCCCCCCACACACACACAAAAAAATAAAAGAAAAAAAGAAAAGTTTACTTGCAGCCTGGTGCCAGATAAAAAACATTGTATTGGAACACCAAGTATACCTTGTGCTGCAACTGCTAGCAGTGGTTGAGTGACTCTCAGACATTAACAGAGAAGCTAAGTAGTGAAAGTCATGTCAAAGGTGGGAAGTGGAGAGTCTACAGCTGAGAAGTTCAGTGAATAAATTAAAATATTCCTATACTGAACCTATGGCTTCTAGGAGGTGGATCAGATGAGCTGAATGAGTTCAGATAAGAACACAGAAAATATGAGACTGAAAAGTTAGGTAATGCACTGCTGTCAGCAAATGGTAATTGTACAAGCATGCTGGAAGAATGAAGAGATGAATTTTAGGATTGCTGCCACATCATTGTAGAGTAATAAAACAGAGTGGGAAAGGACTTTCAGTGATCATCAAGTCCAACTGACCATGTCAGGTTTAACGAAATGTTGACCCTGATGGCGTTTTCCAAATGCCTCTTGAACACTGACGGGCACGGGGCATAAACCACCTCTCTAGGAAGCCTATTTCAGTGTTTGACCACCTTCAAGGTAAAGAAATTTTTCTTAATGTCCATTCTGTTTTGTTTTCTTCTTACTGAAAAGAAAATGTAACTTAGAGGTACTATATTGATGTGTTTAACTAGTTGATATGGTTTAGTGTAGAAATTCCAATCGAGCCTTATAAATTTTGGGAGGGTTATGTTATTTTCTAGTATTTTACCAAATCCTCAGTGCTTCATCAGAGTGTGTAGAAATATTAAAATGAAATGTTTTGAAGGTTTTGTTTCAGTGATAGATGATACACTTTGAAATAACAATTTGAGCCAAGAAGATCCTATGAATCTTGTATCAAAAACAGGACTCCATTTTTATTAATTTGAGTATTTACTTAACTCCTTTTCACGGATAGTGTTTTGTGGAAAAATAGTAAATGGAAAAACAGTGAAGATTACACAAGAGTTGAGGGGAGAAGTGATGTGAAGAAAGAGAACTCTAAATACTGTTCTTCAGAAGGGTGCAATTTCTGTTTCACTTTGAATGTAAGAGGAAAATCCTTTTATCCCCATTTTAGCTGCTGCTTTGTTCGGCTGATGCATTTATTTTGGAAGCGGTTCTTTTATCACATAAAAAATATGCCATATACTGTGGAATGCTCTTCTCTTTCAAGTCCTGTTACTCGTTATGTCATTCCATATACTGCAAATTGTGCTGTTCTATGCAAGTGACCTTTAGTTAGATCGTTAATGAATTTAAGGTTGCTAATGACTTATACTTAAAGCTGTTTCAAATGTTAGCCTGATAAATACAGCAATGTGAAAATAAAGATGAATTCTTGGTTCTTCTATATTAACTGAAGAAGTGGCAAGATAGCCTGACATTATCCAGCTGCAGTTCAAAACAGTGATGTGTTTTGAGGGATGATTTCCTTTGAACTCTGCTGCATTCACTTCTGTCAGCTTCAAGTGCTGTAGCAGCACCCAAGCATGCTCAAATCAAAGTTGTATTTCAATTTAAATCAGAGTAAATTTAGTATAACTATCCAGGATAAGTAAATAAACATCCATAATTCTGTCACCATTTTTATTTTTGGAGCTTGTAAATAAATCTTGTTTTAGCAAAATTCTCTCCTGAACAGTGTGAGTAGATAATCAGAAGTTTCCTTAAGTGATGATAGATACATAATGCTGTGACATGCTTTGCCCATCTTTTCATAGAGGGCATTTTCTCCCACCTTTTTAATTTATTTGCTTGTTCTCTTCTTTCTTTCTTTCTTTCTTTCTTTCTTTCTTTCTTTCTTTCTTTCTTTCTTTTTTTTTTTTTTTCCTCCCCTGTATTATACTTTATTTTACAGCGGTACAGAAAAAAAGAAGGAAAAACCTCCTGGACAGAAAGAAAAAAAAGAGGAATCTCATTCTAATGATCAAAGTCCACAAACTCAAGCATCACCTTCTCCCCAGCCGCCCTCACAGACTCTCCAAACACACAGGCAAACACCAGAAAGCAAGAGTTCTGCTCCAACTAAAAGGTTTTCACAGTACAGAGCTAGAAAATGATTGTAATGACACTGAGTTCATATCTGACAACAAGTCATGTGAAATAGCTCCAATTTCCTGATCAAGTTAATGTTTAATTTTTTTTTTTTTGTGAAAGAATATGCATTCAATATACATTGCAACAGAGCAAATCTCTTGAAAAATTTTGAGCAAATTTGAGATTGCAAAATATTTTTGCTCAGTGATTGAAATTCTAATATAGTAAATTTACCTCTAATCATTCATTATCTTAAAGTACATAACAATTATTTTGACTTGATCTTTCTCTAAAAATACATTATAGGTTTTGTCTAAATAGTTGAATTGAGTGCATTTCGTGCATAGACATTTACTACTTGCTGTTACATTTCTGAAAGGCTAGTGTTATTGCAATTCTATTTTTTTGGACGTTTTTCTATTCAGAAAAACCACAGTTCAGATTTTTTTCTTTATTTAGATTTTTGCCTTTTATCTCTTTTAATTCCTGCTAGTTTGCAGGAGAATTCACTTTTATTCTGATTCTTTACTCGAGTGAAGTTGCATTTTGACACCCAAATCACAGAACTACTTGACTTGACTGAAGGTAGGAGTTCTAGATGTGCCTCTGTTCCTCTTTTTGGAGGAACAAAAAATAGAAAATAAAAAATTAATGGACTGGAAAGTTAAGGAAGTGAATTTTATGATTTGGTTTTAATTCTGAATTTAAAGACTATTCAGATCACTTACTGTGTTGAGCTTTCGGGTTTTTTTTTCCCTTTTGTGCATTTTTTTTTTTTTCTTTTTTTTTGGTTCATTATCTTATTGTTTTGGAAACTATGACATCTTTTTCTCTTAAGTTTTTTGTTTGGGAGGCAAACCTTTAAATTTATTTCTCTGAAATTTACTGTAGTTCACAAGATTGTTGTCTTGCATTGCTTGAATTCTAATAAATATTTAAATTTCCACTTGACTGATGCATGTCATAACACTGCATAAAGGCTGTCTTCATGTCTTGTACAAACTCTACGTTATCTGAAGCTGAACTTGCAGCCTGTTGTCCTTTTGCCTTGGTATCTCACTGTAAAGGTGTTTGCCTGAAGTCTTGCATACTAATCTTCTGCAATGTGGGGAAAAAAATAAACGCCTTTTGTGGTCTCGTTGTGGTGTAACATGATTTGGTTAACGCGTTTGTCTCAGGACCTTTTCTAGCTTCCTGAGGTGCTGTGAAGGTGAGCTTGCCAGTTCTGAGGCTGCAGTTCAGAACTTACGCCTGCAAAAAGCATTTCTGATGGGATGACATGTAACACTGCTAGCTGAACAGATGCAGACAAAGACAGTTGGATGAGAGTAATATGGCCTATATCACTTTTGAACATATTTTCCCTGATTTGTGTATGAAACGAACTAATGACTGCAAAACTTTTCAGCTTACTATTATTGTAAATTGGCTACAATAAGATTGCTGAAAAAGTACATCAGAATTCAGAGATTTGTCTATAACACTGAGCTAATAACAAGCTAACCCTAGCTTGCCTTCGTGTAAGAAGTTTGCAGACATTTTTCAAAATGATTGAAGCTATTAAAGTTGTTTAAAATGGGCTACCTCCAAAGCAATCTTATTCAATCATAGTCTGGCAGAGTTTTTCCTCCATGGATTGTTGGTTTAAATCTGACGAATAGTGTATCAGTCAATAAAAAATCAACTTTTCTGAGTGATTTTTTAAAAATTTGTTCCTTAAGTCTAATATGTTGTAGCTGCTTTTTCCCTTTTTTTTCTAATTTCTTAGCAAAGTAGTAACGAAGTATAGAGATCTTTTTTGTTCAAGTCTTTATGTAAGAGTTGTAAGAAAATGCAAAAGAATGGATAAAACATTTGGCATCTGTCTTGCTCAGTTGTTTTTGTTCATCCAGTTAGAACTTTTTGACTAATCTTTTTTTCCTGTTTCATGCTTCAGCTTGAAGGAAGATCTAGCTCTGCTTTTGTCTACTGCTGCTTGATCTGTCGGTTGCAAACCCATTCCAGTTACTCTTATCTTCTTGTCATTCTAAAATATATATATTTTTTTCTTCTAGCATAAAGAGATCGTTGACTGCTGAAAAACCTCACAGTGCTTGGGAGAGCTCAGATGACAGTCGTAACAAGCTACTGAGAGTAGCATCAACATCTAAATTAATATCGAAAGTGGCAAAGAATGCAGACAAGTACGTATAGTTGGTGCATAAAAGTGAGTGAACTTAAAAATCAAAATATTAAGAAATTGCATAATTTAGTGAACTGAAATATATGCAAAAAAAAAAAAATTTGCACTTTTGTTTTCACTGCAAATAATTACTTGCACAATTTGGAAATGTGACACTCCAGATATCAGTGGAATCTGAAAATAGTTATAAAATGTGAAAGCGTGAAGTGAGTGTAAATATATTTTAATAGTCTGTTTGGATTAGCAGAATTATGTGCTATGAGTTATGATTTATAGCTTAATACTACTGTAGTGAAGTTTCTAACCAGTCATTTTAATGATTGATAATTATTTGAAAATGCCATTATATTTCCTTGCTGTTAATTCACTGGATTTGACGTGTGTGTTTCTAAAGTAGATTGTAGTTACAAAAATAAACATATATGATTTCAGGTAGGTCACTGGTTAACAAATTTCTGCATACTGTTTCTAGATAATAGGCAGAGATTTTCTTTTCAGTTTGACCTTTAGTATGCCAGGGTTTATTTTCTGTTACTTCTGTCCTTCAGAAAGTTCTATTTAAACAGTAAAGTGTTGCAGTGTTTTTCTAGGCCTGCTTTACAGCTTTTCTTAATACTTTGTGCATGGCAGCCAACTTTGACACAGCAACTGTGCATGTACTTGCTTTCCTGCAGTGCCCTAAAAAACCCAAGAGTCCCAAGACATCAAAGAAGGCCTGAAGAATTGAATGGTGTTTTCTTATTTCATTAAGGTCTTGACAAGGCATAGAACACCACTTCTCCACCTTCTTAACAAGAAGGATTAGTTCTGGAGGAGCGAGCCTAACGGTGCTCAAAGTGGCTGGTAGGCTGCTGGGTGCTGAGGCGAGGCTGAAGCCTTCCCTGCTTTGCTCTGTACATCAGGCTGCCAGAATGCAGTGGGATGCCACACTCAGCAAAAACATTTCTGGATATCCAAGATAAACCACTGCACCTATAAATTAAGTTACCTTTTTGTCAATAGTGAATGGTGACAATGGTTTGTTGCTTTGTAGCTGCTATGTTCTCCCGACCACATGGTGGAAGCCCTGTCTCCTCTGTCCTTACGTGTGGGTTATGCGCTCTAAACCACTGTTCCCCTTGTGCTCTTCTTCAGTATTATTTTTCTCAGTTAGTCTCTCCACAGGGAAGGCACTGGGAAAGAACAGCACTGAGTAGTTACTTACCCGCTTCTGTTAGCACAGACACGAGTTTGTGTTTTGCTCTAACTCTGCATTGCTGACCCCCTTGCTTGACCCACTTTTTGTCCTCTTTGCCACTTGGGCTTCCAGCTTCATACTTGTATGTTTGGTTTCATTTTTATCTTTTGGAATTGTGCTCACTTTGTTGAAATCATTGTGCTGACTTTTGGGTTGAGCCCTCTGCTGTTTTCTGAGATCCCTCTGAGTTCTGAGCTTGCCCCAAAAGTACTGCCAGCTTATCTACCTTCCCGATCTCATACATCTACTCATTAATCTTCATTCAAATAATCATTAACTGACTCAAGGCAGGGCTACCTGAAAACCACTCCTGCTACAACAGGCAGAACTCCTCAGGCCTTTCAGAGTAATTTCCATGATGGTGTCCTGAGTTTCCATGTGAGACTTGCAAACACATATTTAATAAGATTGGTGTAAGTGCATACCATCTTCCCTATGAACAGAAAGAACAAAAACATCATAAATTAATTTGTGGGGCATAGGTATCGGCACATTTACTAAAAGCTTTATGTTTAGCCTGGAGAGTGCTGTGGCTCAGTGAAGTGCTGTGTGAGAGAGATTATGGCTTGCATATTTTGCAAGTACTTTTGTTTCCTTTTAGTACTGTTTTTGACTGTCAGAACTTAAATGCCCTGTTTTCTCAGTTGTAGCAGAGTACTTATAGATAATGTTTAGGAATGAACAGCCCTCTTCTTAATCAAATTTATTTCCCGATTTCTATTATCCTAATAAAATATTTTTCCAAAAGTGTTAAGGTTTTCCTTTATTTAATATTGAAAAATATATTTTAATTTTATTTCCTTTCTGTGTATTGATTCAGGAAAGGTCAAAGTGAGTGCCTTGTTTCATTTTCCTGCTTTTTCTCTGGAAGACATTAAATGCCACCCTTCTATCGTCTCTACTGTAGAGCAAATCAGATGTCTAAGATAAGAGTGGTTGACGAAAGATTAGGATTAATTACTATCAGAAAAAGTTATTTGTCCACAGCTTGAAGCTCACGTATCTTAAAGCATTGGGCAAAAAATGAAACTTCTAACAGTGTGGATTGTAAACTATTGTCTGATTGAGGAATGGATATTACAATGTATTGAGTCTTTTGTTCTTACTTTCAGATTTATAGTAAAAAGAGTATTTGCATTCAAGAGCACACATTAAAGCTCATTTCTTAGGTCCTGCATGCTTGATTTCTAGTAGAATCAGTTGTATTGTGCAAAGACTGTGTTTAAAGTTCCCAATTATAGAAGTTGACCTAATCAACCTAAAATTGCCAGTCTTGTGCAAGGGAATAGAATTCAGCCCCTACTGTAGGCCTCAGGACAGAAATTTTTTACATGTGCTTTGTGCTGCCAGCCCGGAATATGGACTTTGTTTAGTAAGCTCAATCTTTAAGCCAGCGCTGAACCTGCGTGAACGTAAATCAGTCTAATGTCACAAGAAGTGACAGCATTCTCACAGCAGCCAATCATTCAATGTTTTTTAGGCAAAACTGTGAATTCGTCTTTAATTTATCTTTTGGTAGCACGGTGAAGGGTGACTGTACCAATAGCCAGAGACGACTTTCCTCATTTCCTCATGCATATGCTTGACCCTTAGTCACTGTTGCAAAAACTCGACCTCTATCCATTGGCTGCCTCTCATACCTTGCTGCTGAATTTCAAATGTATTCAAGGGTGGAATTTTATTTTATTTTTTTTAATAATGCAATAAGTTCTCCCATCAAGACGTGTTATTCTGACAAGAAGAACTCTGATGCTAGAAATCAGTATTTCTTCCCCCCCCCCCCCCCCCCCCCCAAAAAAAAAAAAAAAAGACAGTAATTTTTGTGAAAGTTCATTCTTGGTTCTGGCAAGGAAAGATATCCAAACCGCATTCCTTGAGAAGACCTTGTGTGTATCCAGCAGTGCTGTGTGGATCCATTTTAAATGAAACTGTGACTTGCTTACATTTAACCCACGTGTCTAACAGGGTTAATTCCTAGAGAATTTCATGTTGTTCTGTGCAGACAACTTGTTTTGACAGGTGATAAATTCTTCACATGCAGACCTGAGGGTGTTTGGCAGCTTAAAACATTTTGTTGTTACACATTTGCTCTCTTAAAATGGAATTTTCAGTCCACAAAAATTATAACCTTGATAATTTATTTTAAACATCATTTTACCTCTTGCTGTCAAAGTAGTTCTTAGAAACCCGTGCCATGCTGTCAAATGCTTTAACTTGAAAATAAAAATATAGAGACCTGAGTGAAAAATGTGTGTAAATGCTTACTACGTTGACCAAAGTTAATTATATAGCATCCTGTGGTACAGTTACATTACACACAGACTCTGAGAGTCTTTGTATAGTACCAAATGGATTAAAATATAAAAGTAGATTATATGGGTTTCATGAAGTCCTAACAAAAACTTTGAATTTTTCCCTAGGCACAAAGATGTCATCATCAGCCAAGGTAAATAAAAAACTTTATTTTTAAATAAATATGAAAAAAATTATTTTTAACTGAATAGTATTTCTTGTAAATAAATGCATTAGGAATTGTGGTTTTGAAACAGGGATGCAGAGCTAAAATTGAGTTACTGCTTACTTCAAAGACTGATCTTGCCATCCCTTACTCAAGGCCTCTGTAAAGGTCTTTGAAATTATGGATAATGCCTCATCAAACTGGATCTTTAGATAGGACAGAGAATTTTGGTGGGTGGTGGGAAGATTCATTTTACTTCTCTGGGTTATGCTCTATTTTTCCGTCTATGTATATTTGCAAATGGAGAGAGGTTAAGAAAGCAAAAAAAAAAATTAAGCTTTTAAACTGTGTGCCAGTCTTCATCCAAGCACAGGTGAGAGTGAGAATTTAGAAATAGTTTTAAGATATTTTGTTTCTGTCCCATAACCAGCAAAAATGTCAACTCGTGAAAAAAACAGCCAAGGTAAGAATTAAGCTATGCCCGTTGGTCACTTTCTAATTTACCTCTGTTGTGAATCTTTTACTTGGCTTTTCACAAACAAAGAGCATCAATGCATGATCTCTTAAAAACTCTGAGCACCTAAATGAAATAGTTCAACTTTCTTATTTAAATAGATTACAGTATGCATATTAATATATACAAGGTGGATTATTGGAGTAGACTAAAATAAATTACTACATGCATAATTTTCTTAGAGAGGAATGTGTTTAAATAAGGCTCTTCAAGTCTTGCATTGTTGCCTAAGATATCAGATTATTAAGAACTGCCAACTAAAAGATTTCTTTTCTCAGCTTTCTGTCTTGCCAATATTAAAACATACACATGCTGATGAGACAAGAACAGAACCTGAAGGTTCTCATATAGTTTCCTAACATGAGAAATGAGTCTCTCCTAAAGTGTATGCTGTTATATCGATCAATCTTGCATTCTGTGGCTACCTGCTGCTGCTGGCTTGCTCAGTCAGGAAAAGGAGCCATCCCTCTGATCATGATGGAATGTGACAATAAAAGAAATCCTTTTCTCGTGTCGCCAAACTACTCTGCTTTGATGTCCTGCAAACTGTACTGAAGCATGCAGTTTCAAAACTGAAGCATGTTACCTAAGTGCATGCTGTACACAACATCAATCTATGCACAGAGGTTTTGTTTCATGCTTTTTTTTGCTGCTAATTAACAAATCTGTAGTCTCAAAATTGTGTGCTGCAAGCAAAACTACATTATAAACAGTTTGATTACTTTCAATCTCCTTTGAATTTTCTTTCAAACAAAACAGTCAGGATTTTTGGAAGCTAGCATAAATTCTTTTAATGTGCAGAAAATTAATTCGAATCCAGTAACTTTACTTTTTTTTCTAATTTACAGAGAAATTACAGATATAAAATATTCTAAATTGATTCATATCAAAAGCATCATTTGAAGACAATAGGAGTAAAAAGGGATGCGTAAGCGGCAGGCATGCTGCTTAATGCCAGGGCTCCTAACACCCACCAGCTGTAGAACCACGTGTAGCAATGGTTACTATAAAAAGAAAACTAATCTGTACTCTCCAGACCAGCTGCAATTTAGCTTTGCAAGAATTAAAAAAAAAAAATAAAAATAAAAAACCAGTCACACTAAAAATACCTGCTAAAATACACAGCTTTGCAATACCGAGTTGCATACAGCTAAAATACCTTGAATACTAATCTTTCCTGAAAATATGCATCTACAATTCTACACGTCCTGCCAAAGATGGGCTGTCTCTCAGTTCTCTCATCTTGGTAGCTATAACGTACGTGGCCTTGATGTTTCTCTGCTATTTATTATGTTACTGCAGATGATGTGAACTTTCACTGAATGATGAATGGGTACCTTTCTGTGCGTGTCATGCCTTAGTTTGCTCTGAGCCTGGCTGAATGAAAGAGAAATACGATGTGGATTAGTGACCCCATGTGAAGCTGGAAAGTCTCACCACAGAAAATGCATTTACTCATGTTTTTAAAGTGTAAAATAGTGTCAAAACATCACTCTACCTTTAACACTAACAAATTTGCAATTAGAAGGGTTCTACCTACAAAGACTTTTTTTTTTTTTTGTATGGACCAATGGATGTATTTTATGACAGTTGTATGTGTATTTTATATCAGCTTTCTGTGCATGCCTGTGTTGGGTTATGTGTTAGACTTTGTTTTGGGTTTACTATCACAGAAGTAACCACTTGTAAGCTATGGTAGTTGCAGAGGGATTTCACCCCCCACCCCTTCCCAGTATCAGCTTAGAAATGCTCAGCTAGTGCTCAGCCAGTTCTCTGCAGTGCAACAACATGTTTGGGGCAGGTGACTTTAAACCAGTTCTCTACAAGATAGTTGCTATTTAATATCCAATTAACAATGGACATCTTGACCCAAGTGTCAGAACGTTCAGCGTTCAGTGGTTAACGTGATTTCAGAAGGCAGATCCTTGCAACTGGACAGATTTGGCTTGAGCAGGATAGGATGGAGGGTAGCTGCAGCTGCTGCTTTTCTGCGAGACCTCCCTGTTTTGCAAACCAAAGAGGAGACAAGCAGCTCAGACGCTCTTTTGTGGCTTGTCAGCTTTTACCTCTAAAAACAAGTCTGTAGTGTGCTGTTAATTAGGTTCCTGCAGCTTGCCTGAGCTGCTCCTTTTGCTGGGCTGCATGTGCCTCACTGTGTACCCCAGCACACACCTCCTACGCTAATGATTACACTTCTTAACTTTGGTGTGCAGGGGCTGTAGGATGCTGCTGGTGTGCAAACCATCCGGCTTCAAAACAGATCTACAAGGAAGTCCTTTTTCTGCCTTTATGCACTTGGAAACAGTAACATAGCAAATTATGGTAGCAGAAGATAATTGCAGGCAGTAATGGGATGGAAGATGACCGTCCTGCATAGCTGAGACCATTTGTGGAATCGGTTTTGCTTTCTTTTATTGATTCAGATTATTTAAGAAGACACTTTGAAATTTGTCACTGTATTAGAATGCCACAAAATGTAGAGAAATGTGGTTTTGCATACTTAGTTCTTGGAATCTTATTTATCTAGCAGCAGTATTACCTGTCTTGTGACCACCCGTGTATGTTCA
The DNA here is from genome assembly GCF_951394365.1 of Tetrao urogallus. Lineage (NCBI taxonomy): Eukaryota > Metazoa > Chordata > Aves > Galliformes > Phasianidae > Tetrao > Tetrao urogallus. The sequence goes on from NC_136814.1 coordinate 23,168,322, forward strand.
TTGTGATTTCTGTTAAAGTATTATCTGTGAAAAGGAAAGGTTTGAGGAATACCTGAGAATTAATCTTAGATGAGTTTCAGTAGATGAAAGGCATTAGCTTTATCTGATTCGGCACGGAGCCCCCAGAGAGCACGCGGTGGGTGCTGCATGTGAACATCCCCAAGACCTGGGCGCCCCTCTCCTACCAGCAGCCACAGCCTGTATCTGCCTCCTGGGCAATCTCTCGAATTTCCTCTCATAGCACTGAGGCCATGCATGTGAGCAGTTTTGGTCATACCTTCTCTTGCAGCACCTGATACTGCTCCCTCGGTGCCTCTCTCTCGCATGGATTGAGCTGCACCTGCTGCACATTGAGGTTAGTCCTGAGCTCCGTGCATCTGGGCATATGCTGAAGCAGATGCAATGCAGGAATGCTTTTGTAATGCCAATCCAATGAGGGAAGTATTAGACACGCTTCCATATGTATGCTGGAGAGGTTTTGGGGTTAGGTTCTTTGTTTCTCCTTGCAAACCAGGACAATTTTTTTTTCCAATAAAGTCAAATACTAAGAAGTATTAAAATTCTCTGAAAATCCAATAAAGTTATGGATGGAACAAGCAGATGCTTGCTACAATCTTAAAAGGACACTGAACTTTTTCTAAATTCTTTACCAGCAGGTGCTTATAATTGCCTATAAAGGCTATCTTGATTTTTACTTCAGGAGATATTTTTTAAAGTATTAATCATAAAGAATTCATATTTTATTTGCAAGAGTTAAAGAACCTGTTGGTTTGGGGGTTTTGGTTTGTTTGTATTGTTGGTGGGGTTTTTTTCAGATAAAAGGTAATTTTTTCACTGAGATTCTAAACTTGAGTTTGAATTTCAGTGATAGCAGCTCTGTACACGAATCCCTTGTTCATTTATTATAATGTAATAAGAGACATTTAGACATTTTTGGATGGCAATAAAAACCATATGTGAAAGAATTAATGAAAAACATTCACTGCATTCCTAAGTTTGTTTCTTTTTAGATTGTGCTATATTAGTTTCCAGTACTTTTTCTTCTGTTAGTTTTAACTGCGCTGTAGTTCTAGCTTCACAGAAAAGGGCAATGAAACTCACAGTGGAAATATTTACCCTGCTGACAGTGTGTCCTGTCCACCGAGAGCACAAAATCCAGTAACTATTTCAGAACGGTTTTGTTATCAGACAGAGAGATGCTTATTGAAGGTGTTCACGTATCTGAAGGCAAATAGTGACCTGGTCTCTCATATTTCTTTGGGCTTCTGGCCCTTGTATGGGCACAGTGCATGTTATTAAAAAACATCAGTACTGTCAGAAAAATAAATTTGCTCTGATGTATTTGTGAGTTTTATCACTGATTTCTGAAGAAGTCAGGACTTAATTCTTTAAGCAGGAAGGTTTTAGATACTGAGTTTATTCCTACTGAATTACTTGTGTGCAGTATTGTTTTTTGCAAGTCTATTTTTTTTTTTTTTTACAGAAAAAGCTAGTTACTATTACACCTGAATTACTTCAATGTGAATGATAACTTATTACTATCTAGATAGCTAGAGTTTCCACATATGATTTTCATATCACATTATGTAAAATTATTAACCAAAGATCTGTTAAGAAATTGCAAGACAAAACCATTAAATGATTCTAAACCCAGTCAGGTCTTTGTTCTAGCTGCTTTTTCAGACTGTTTGCCTTGCAGCAGCACTTAGCAGTGACAGTGCCTGCCTGCTTCTCTGGTTCTGCTTCTGATACTTGGGTTGGGATGGAGCAGGCAGACCAGCCACCTTGTTTGGGACCCCTGTAACACAAAATGCAGTGATCTGGGCATGCTGACTGAATGCAGTTTTATTTTTTCTCTGTGCAGTTAGCATTGGTTTAAATTAGAAACAGGATTGTTAAGCCTTTGTCCCTCAGGTTAGTGGTCCTATGGAGTTCTTGGACACAGGCCTGAAGGCAGAAAGCCTGTGGGAAAGAAGCTATTTGTAGTATTAAAAAGCATAACTTCACTGGTCAAGCAGCTAGAACGTGAAGACAGATTAATAAATGTACTCTGGATGTGGTAGTTTATTGTATGTTATTAGAGAGTTCTGCTTGGCCAAGCTAGCTGGAGACACATGGGGTTTTTGGTTGCAAGTAATTTGCTCCAAGGATGAGATTAAGATGATAAATGCAAATAGAACTGAGATGCAGTTTTTGAGGTACATATTTTGATGTGCCAGTCCCAGACCTCTCCCTTGCTCTCCCAGACCTCAAATAGTCATTAATAGTTTCCAAGGTCCAATTGTGCTAATGGTTTCTTAAGAATTACTTAGATGAACAATTGTCATTTATCCACTATTTATTTCTATGCACACACATATATAAATAAACATCAACTGTGTATGCATGTTAGACTTCCAATTATGCATACATTTTCTAGCTGGAAAGCACTTAATTACAGTTCAGACTTAGGGAGCTTCCCCAGAGTCTGCCTAAGGTGTGATGAATAGTGATACAAAATGCATTTTAACATTTCCTGTGGTCTTGTAGAAATCAGTAAGAGACAATTAGGTCTTCTCACGTGCTTCTAGGAAACCACTGTGTGCTCCTGGACAATTTCATATGGAGGCTTGTTTTTTTTGGAAGTCAGGATCTTGGTTTAGCTACATCACTGTCTTCAAATTTCAGAAGGATATAAGCAGTAGCTTTCATGTCTCCTGAACCTCTCTTCTCTATAAATATTTCTTTGATCTTTTTTTCTGCTGTTTTCAGTTCCTACTTGTTTTCCTCATTTTTGCCTGGAAACCATCCGTATTCCCCTGAGAATATGATTCACAAAGTAATGAATTGCTTAAGTGTGACCGCATGAGGCTTCCTGTGCTAGTTTCGTGTAAGCACTGATTTCAGCCCTTCAGAGGGTTGTATTGCCATATATTTCTGATGTGTTTTCACCTGCAATATTTTTCACTTGTTACCTTCCAGCTTTTTCCATGAATTCCTGGGTTTTAAACTGTCTTCCAAGAGTGAATTAATCAGCTTTGTATGAAGTGGAATTTTACTGTTTCCTTTGTGCAGCGTTCTCATTTTCCACAAGACCTGATTAAAAGTTTGTCTGTATTAATGGGAATCTTGTTTTGATATAAGGAGATTTTGCAGAATTTCCTTGGTCCTTGCATTCTGTTTGTCCACAGTTCTCTAGTTAAGTTTCGTCCTAGATTCTTGGAGCAGCATGAACCAGTAGTTCCTTGGCAGTCAGCAAGATGCATTTGTTTGCTTGCAGATCAGGCAGGCTTCCTGGGTCCCTCTCTATAGCAGCACCTTGTTTCACCAACAGACTTATTCTTCTCTTTTTAGCAGGCCGTAAACTTTCAGAGAACCCTCAGGAGAGCAGATACTCTGCTTGCTAATGTCTGCTTTCAGTCTGCTGGGACCTATTTGGCTTAGTGTTTACACTAATGAACTTAGCACAGGAAATTTCACTGATGACGTGAAGCTGAGTGACCAAACCGATAGAGTGGAAGCTGGAGATTTAATACAGGAAGACCTAGATGTTCCTGAAGTCTGGAGCAGGAGGAGATAAAATTAAATTATTCAAAGTGCAAGATCATATGTGCAGGAGTTGTTAGCGATGTTTTAGCTATAAAAGCCTGTAAGGTTGTTTGCCAAAATGAGATGGTAACTAAAAGGACTCTAACATGCTACTTCATCACACAAAGGTTGAACCTCTTATTATGAAAACATAAATGCAATCCCATTGTGTGTTGGAAGTAATTCTAACAGACATACACAACCTTGGGGGGGGGGGGGGGGGGTTGAAATAATGCCTCAAAACTCTGGTAGGCTCTCCTCTGTAGTATGTCAGGCAGTTATAGACACCAGTGTTCATAAAAGGCAAATTTTATGGCTGTGTGGAGCCAGACTGAAATTTTATCATGCAAGAGGACAGTCAAATAGCAGGATGTGTGTTGGATCATGTATTTTTGCATCTCTGGGGAAATTATTAACTCAGCCAGAGACCTCTGGGGATCCTGCAGAGCTCTGCGTGGAGATTGCATGGTTCAGCACAGCTGGAGGGCTCCCATGTGAGGTTCATAAGCCTGAGCTGATCCTGCGCACAAAACTGGGAGTATTGGTCCGATGTCCCCTGGCACTTGTGCAAAGACATAGCTGAGGCTCTAGAGGTGAATTATTGCACAGCCAAGCAAGTCTGGCAAGGGCTGTGGATTGAAGCTCAAAGCCGCACAAAAGCAGCTCCAGCTGTTCCCAGACAAGAGCTGGCCTTCAGAGCCGCAGCAATACGGCTGCGTGACGCTGCCTTCTGCAGCAGCTCTGAGCTTGAGCTCTTCAGTTACACAGCACCTGGGTGTGCTGACTGCAGGTTTGGAGCTGTGCTCTTTGGTGGATGTGACCCATATTTGGAAGCACTGCTAGGACAGCAAATGCCGGAGAATCATTTTTTGAGTGCAGAGGATTTTAGAAGTCTCCCCTCCTGCTCCCCTTGCCCTCAAAATGCTTCTGTGCAGCGGATGTTGGAGTCTGAACATCTCTTCATGAGGAGCAGAGATTTTTTTCTTTGATATCTGCTGTTTGCATACTACTAGACACAGAATTGACAAGGATTTCTGGTTTTTTGTTTTTTTTTTTCGCCTCCAAGTTCTTTAAAATTTCTTTCTTTCCTCCTAATACCCATTTATCCATATTTCTGTTATGAGATAAATAGGAAAGAATCTTTAGTTCCAAAAAGTGAAGGAAAAAAAAAAGTTACATACTGCTTTGTAACTGGAAACTGAGAAAGCAGAAAATAAGCAGATTGTCTGGCGCTCTTGAATATGCACTTGAGCCAGTGTGATAAGAAAGAGTTAAATTCCTGGTTTTCTTAACTTGCATTTACAAAAATTTGGCCTTAGGCAATTAGTTTCTCTGAAGAATGGTTTTGTTGATATGCTGCCGTTCCTCTCTAGTATTTCAAAAGATTTTTACATTAATATTATATCTGCCCCACAGGTTATTCTGAGGAAAGGAAATTTACAGCTTTGGACAAAAACCTTTCAATGGGTTTTGTCTGCCTGCTTTTCTTACGCGCCCCCCCCCTTCTGTGGAGAGAGGCTTAATCAAGTCATACCCATTTTGTGTCTCTCTGACAAGTGTGTTAAATGTGTATGTTCAAAGATGATCTTGAATACACACAGCTAGCTAATAAGAGCCAAAAATGTTCTTTCTTTTATAGGGCAGTTCAGAGAGCTAGCTTGTATCTGACAGCCCTGCAGACAGGCTTTTCCCCAGACTTCAGAGGCCAAAGACTTGACTAAATTCCACTTGAAGTTCCTTGTCTGTAGGGTCCAACAGGTGCAGCTACCTCCATCCATATGCATCTCCGTTGCAACTTGTCTCTGCCATTCTAAGCAGTAATGGGAAATTGAAAGCTGAATTTGTGGAATGATTTTGCACTGACTGTATGGAACCAGGAGTGCCAAACCTGGCATTAAATTAATGATTTGACTTGTGAAATGAACGATCTTTCTTAAAACACAGTGTTGCCATTTAAGAGCACAAGCACCAGACTTCAATAGGTAGACCGTTATTGATAACTTATTCTCTGTGTTGATCAGTACTGCTTTTTTTACAAAGTATATACTGTAAAAATACTTTGGTGGAAAAATGAGGCGTACTTAGAATAATTATCTAAACATTTGTGTCAAACCAGTGATAACACAGATCTTTTGCTTTTCTCAGCAATGTACTTGAGCAGTGTACATTCAAAATAACTATTGTTTTTAGTCTAGCTACTGGGAAGTGATTTCCTTTGTTCTTTGTTATTTGATCTGAGGCAATTTTTCTACTGTTGTCAATGGACAGACTCACAGAGGTCTTGTTCAAAGAATTTGTATTTGTTCTTGGAAAGAAGTGGGACAAATGTTTTTCATCTTCTTTGTATTGATTCCTTTGATACTTAAATGGCTCTACTTTCATTGTATTAATATCCAAAGTAAGGAAAAACCTTTATGCATATGCTAATTTTACACTACTCCGTTATTAGCAGTTTTTGTGCAGGAAGAATTTTCTCAGCTTGTGTGCTGGCTTTCAGTCGTATTTGGACTATAACAGGAAAATTCTCATCTCTTGCCTCCAGGGCAGAGCAAACATAAATACTAACAGGATTAAGAGAGACTCAAGACTCAAGTAAAATCAGTTATGGTCTCAAAAGGTTGTTTTCAGCACACTAGAAGTAGAAAATGAGTCACATTAATCGTATCTTGTAAGGCTGAGAACTCAGTATATTTGATAAATTGGGATCTGCTTCCTCAGACAGTTGACTTAGAAAAATAAGAAAAAAAACTTTTTTAAAACTGTAAAAACATCAGGAAATCAAACTGCTGTTTGATCAGTCAACTGCCAAGAACAAAAAAAAAAAAAACAAAACATCTTTCTGACAAATTAAGCCTTCAGTATTGTGAAATCTTCAGGGTGAATATTGCATGTGAGAGAAAGTGTTGAGATGCATAGATTCATTGACCTAGTTAAGAGTTTTCAGTTAGAATGAAAGAAATACTTGGAGTGTATTTTTCTGTCCAAGACTGCTTTGCGTACTTAGTGGATTAAAATAGTAGCAAATTTTTCCCTGTCATTTTATTCTGGCTGTAAGATAGAAGTGAGTTGTTTCTTATCAGATAGATCATGTCTCTGTAATCTAAATGGTGTAGATAATTCAAATTCAGAGAGGACGAGGACACTGGCTTTGAGGTTGGTGAATATGTTTCTGATGTGGCTCACAACTGTTTGTCAGTCTTTGCATCTGCTTTCTCTTGCTTTTATAGATCTCCAAGTTTGGAGTGAGCTATTAAAATATAATTCAGTGGGAATAAAGCTCAGTTTCTCATAATTTTGATTTGTAGATATGTTTAGATATAGATATGTTTTAGGTGCAAAACACAGATTTCACATTTATGCAATCTGGATAATAATCTTGCAACTTAATTCAGGAAATACTGGTAAGCATTACCAGGGCATTTATAGAAAGTTTGTCTCATCTTTATTTTTTGAAAGTAATATAAAAGCAATTGTCCTGAGATTTTTACTTTTATAACTTGATATTAGTCACATCAAATGTGATTGGAGGGTTCTTCGGATTATATTACAAATCCATAGCTATTCTAATTCAGTCTTAATCAGCCATCTACACTTGGGGAACTCTTGAGTTCTCTCTGCTATGGTTTTCAAATTTTACTTAAAAAAAACAAAAAAACAAAAACAAAAAACAAAAAAACTTCTTAACAAAGTATTATATTACTTTAGGTTTGTGAAATTAACATTAACAGTGGATACTAATCACCAAAGAAGCGATCGAAGGAAGTGTGATTTTTAAAAAGCATTCAATTGATGCAAAAGTTGTGAAATACTTGAGTCCCCCTTAATCAGTATATTTTGAAATGCAATTCCTGTGTCAGCGGAGTTGGAGGTATTGGCAGTTATTCTTGTGAGTTTGAGGCCTGATTTAATTGTTACACTGCTGTTTTTGCTGCACATGTAGAGTGTAAAGACCTTAATAAGTCTTTGAAAGTTTTATTTGTAGGAATTTTTTAATTTTTTTTTAAAGTTAGAAAATTGCTATTTTATTAATAGTAGAAGGAAAACCCTCGTTGGATCTAATCTCATTTACTACTAGGTAGTCTGGAGGGGTGGTAGGCCTGCAAGCAGCTCATGGAACTGCAAGAACAAATGCCAAGTCCTGCTCATGTAAAGGAATAACTACAGCAGGGATGCAGGCTGGGGATGAAGAGGCTGAAAGAGCAGCTCTGCAGAAAAGGCCCTGGGAGTGTGAGAAGGCAGCCAGGTGCCCAGCAGGGCTGTGCCTTCTCTGCTCTGGGAGATCCAGCTTTGAGCCAGAAGACAGACTTAAAGACCTTCTGAGGTCTACTTCAGCCCGAAGGATCATATCCTTCAGTGATTCCATGATTATTTATTTATTAAATTTTGCATCTTGATTTAGATATAAAATTTATCTTAGCTCTTTAATTTGCATGTCTAAAATGTTACATGCTGTCCGTTCAGAAAGTTATGTAAATTCAACTAGCACTTACTGTGCCTGTGTTGTGTGTGTTTGTTGTTCCAAGCCTTTACCAAGCTCACTTCTCAAAAATAGTTGTATCAGAATCGTTTTTGCATCCCTCTGCTTACTACTACTTTCATTTGTGCTCCTTTCATGTGTAAACTTGCCATGTGATTAATATGATTTTGTTTGTTTGTTTCCACAGAGGGAGAATATATCAAGATGTTCATGCGGGGTCGACCAATCACAATGTTCATTCCTTCTGATGTAGAAAACTATGATGATATTAGGACTGAGCTGCCTCCTGAAAAGTTAAAACTGGAGTGGGTGTATCCTTGATATCAGTAGCTATTTCTTGGTAGCTTGTTTGATTTTCTTGTCTTGCCTTGTCTTTCTTCTTCATTATGTAGCCTTGTCTTCAAGGGAGGAAGATATTTAAAAACAAGCAAACAAAAAAGCAATAGCAAAACAGTTAAAGCAGTTTGTCAGTAGTTTATAATACATTTTTAAGTTGCAGAAACAGAAAACCTTTACTTTTTTTTACTGTTGAAACCAAGTGCAGTTTATTTTTAGGAAGAATATTGCCTTTGGAGAGTTTCAAAATTCCTCCCCTATATTCTCTATAAGATAGACTGTAATCAGGAACACAGTTATTTTTTATTTTGTGTACGTAACTGGAGATTTTAGATCAACAGAAGCTCTTGAATAAGATCCAAGATTTCTCATAGCTTCTATCTATGGGAAACGATTGCAGTAACCATCTGCCCAAAGTTTTTTGCACTAATTTTGTTTCAACTCTGAATTGAAGGGATTCATTTATTGGGGAGAGCGGTGTACTTTATGTAAATAATTTTTTTCTGAGGAGATGAGTAGCTATGTGGCTGACAACAATTCTTCAGGCTTAGTAAATCTGGAGCTCATAGCAAATGCTTCTGCACACATTTGGGCCTTCTTTCATGCCTTCCCATCTCTACAGAATCTTCTAACAAGTTTTGATTGTATAATTAAGCTTTTTAGTCCTTCTGTAAAAGAACATGTCTAGACAGCACTTCAGTTGATGTAATAATCTGAAGCTTGATCCTTCTGATCTTGCTGAAAGCAATAAGTTTTTTAGAAATATTGATGACGCACTGTCATATATCAGGAGATGCGTACAGAGAGAAGCTCTCTCAGCATATCCCATAGCAACTAAGACATGTATCTTTTTTAACTATCCTTTCTTAGTCATTTTAGGAAAGATGATTTCCCTATTATTTTCCTGCTTTTATTGGGGGAAGCTAATGATACTGGATACTCAGTTATGAAGAGAAATTGTGGAGCTAGAGTCCATTCAACTTTGCAGAAAGATTGTAAAAGCTTAGAAAATAAAGGAGGAATTTGGGTTTACTAGTCTGATCATAAAGAAAACTGAGCTCTTACTCAGTCTTTACGAAGCTGTGGTGCCCTGCCTTTCCTAGTGTCACCGCTCCTCAGTGCTGATGCTGGCACTAATATGACCATGGAATGAATTGAGTCAGTTGCTGATCTGGCTGAAATGCAATCTTTTTTGTGGAGTTAACTTTCAGCTGGATCAACTCATTAATTTGATTTGTTCCATAAACACACAAGGAGCACAACCAGCACACTGGAGGAAGGTCCGACGTACTTTTTCAGCAGCAGCAAGAAGTTTGGACTGGTGAAAGCTGATCATGAAATCATACCATCAGCTAAGTATGTGCAAATCCCAGTGTGGAAATGCTTATTCAGTGTCCAAGGACCTCAATTTCAGGTTAAACCAGTTCTGTGCTGAGGGCTAATTAAAGTGAAATATATCTTGTGTAAACAAAATGCCCACATGTTTTTATAATCTGTTTAAGAAAATATAGTCCTAAATGAGACTGGTATGTTTCTGTTTGTAGAATATCTTTTAGATATGATGCTGAAGAAAACAATGAGGAGAAAGCTGGGAAGTTTTTGAAGCAATAATATTGATTTGTATGACGTTGAACAAAATTGGCATTCGGTTCTTGAGGCACAAAGTTATAGCTGCAAATCTTGTAGTCATGCAAAGGCTGATAAGTCTGCAAGCCAGCCATAAAATCCAAATATAATTGCAGACTGAAGCCTGTGAACTTTATGAACAATACATGGGACAGTGATTCACCGGGTATTTTAGTGATGCCAATTTTTTGCAACTGAAACATTTGATTTGCAATCAAGTGTTCGGTAGTTCAATCTGTATGCTTTGTTTTGAACACCTTTTATTTCTCTAGCAATTACCTTCTGGATGGTTGTTTACAATCAGGCTTGCCTTTGATATTACCTTTCTGCAGCATGCCATTTACAGGCTAAATGATGAACTGTGGGAATAAACATCTTCCAGGCAAGAAGAGAGGGAAAAAGTTTTGAGGTAGGGTAGGGCTTTTGGTGTTTGCTTGTTGTTGTTTTGGGGAGTAGGAATATTTTCAACAAATGATTGCCAGAACTATAGGTTCAGTAGAAAACACCCTGCTGTTCTTTGCCCTGCCCTGTCACTTGGAAAAGAACTAAGTGACTTGGCAGGATAAAGTAGTTCATGGGGAAATCTGAGCTCTTGAGTGTGTCTGCTTCTTGAGTGATTTCATTTTAATTTAGTTTGGACATCCCTGCTTTATGATACAGTCTTGCTTCAATTCAGAATTGTTTAAGGAACCTCTGGAATTCCTAATAATAGGAGAATGGGCTGCTATAGTAGCTGCTGAGATCACCATTAGTGTTACTAATGAGTGACAGTGACTTTTCAACTTCCTTCTCCCAGTGTAAAGTTACTCAGTTCCTGGAGGGAATTTCTGACTCTTTTTTGTAAGCTTATTTTTAGCACTGGTGCTTTTCTTTGTAAGAATAATTCAAGTCAGCAGTAACAATGCTATTAAATTCTATTGTTCAATGAGATCACTTCATGGGGCCATGACTGTTCTTATCCACTTCAAAACAAACAAACAAAAAAACAATAAAATCTGTGTAGTACGTCATTTTTTATGGCAAAACAGTTCTTGTGATTGGTGAGAAGCCTTCACAATATTAAGATGGTTACCTCTGAATTTCCCTGGTTGGAACATCAGCCTCACTGAAAGATAAACATTGAAATTTAGTATAAGTTAAGCATCAAATTTGTGGCTTTTTTTGTTATTTTTGTTTGTTTGTTTGTTTGTTTTTCTGTAGAGAAAGGGCAATTATTATATTAATGCATCTCTGCTACTTTGTTCTGAGAGTTTGGTGACGGGAAAACGTTCTGTGGAGCAGCAACACTTCTTGTTTTGAGGAAAGTAAAAATTTGTCTCGCAAAACAGGTTATGGCTTTGCATGCCCTTAAAAATGCTGCCACTGTTTGGTACTGTAATTTGTACAGGGATTGAAGGAAAGGAATGGGCTGAGAAAACAATTTTTTTATTTTTGCAGCATTGGTGAATACTGAAGCTCAGTAGTGGATGCCAAAATATTTAGCCATAGCTTTGCATGTTAAACTGCTACAAAAGGATGAATGTTCAAAGATGTCAGTCTCAATAAATCCTTGCCATTGCAGTCCTTGCTATATTCAGGAGATGAACACAATCTGCCTTTCTTCTTTGAGATGGCATTTAGACTAGTGTTCTCTGTGTTTCTGTATAGAAATAATATTTTCATTGGCTTATAGCCCATCATTTCTGAAAGTTCACTTTGTTTTGTTTTGCTTTTGTAAAGGGCCATTCTAGAGTTTCTTTTTGTTCCACTGATATTTAAAGGTGGAAAAATTGGTGAGAAGTTAAATGGTGATAAAGAAGAATTAGAAGCATCCTTTCTTCTCATCTCACCATTCTGTTACATCAGTATTTCTCCTGATATCATTTGTTAAAGAAAACAGTGAATAATTTCATCTTCAAAGTCACTGTATTATTCTACAATATGGGAATCTGTTTCCGTTTCCTTGATCTTAAGGCACTTAATTGAAGACTGAACGCATTATCCCTCTTCAAACCATGGTTTAGTTACAGTATTTAATGATTTTGTTTAATTTTGCTAGTGTTCTAGTGGCATAGTATTACTGTAGTTTAATGAGACTACATAAGAGGAAATAACTTCATTTACTGGTAGCATGCAGGGGTTTTTTTGGGAGTGGAGGGTGACATCAAGAGGGGTGTGGTGGTATTTTTGGTAGAAAGGTAGCCCTTGTCCGAGAATAACAGAGGCCAGGCTGTCAAGTGGGGAGATACTAGTTTAGATGCTCCAAAATTTGGCCTACTATGCCTGCTTTTAATAAGAGACGGCTAGCTTGAGCCATTCAAATTTCTCCATGTTGGTCTTTGACTTTGTCCTTTCTTTCTGATTATCCAAGAGCTTGGTATCCTTCAGCTAAAGTTGCATGTTTTTTCTTTCTTGTTGCAGATGTATTGGTGCTGAATTGGGAACCTCTGTCTTGTGTGTTGTGCAGGACATAACAGGAAAGTTTGATGGTTTTTTGTTTGTTTGTTTTTTACAATTAAGATCTCAGAGCTACTACTGCAGTCTGAGTGATGATTTTAATAGTGCTTAATGACTGTGGGACTTGAAAAACAAGTAGACCACCACATTAATAGTCTAAATGGAGAAAGTTGCACCAGTTTCAAAGTAATAACAAGTTGTAGTAAAATTTGATCGTGGCTAACCAAGTCTGGATTGTAGAGCTTAAAAACTGAATGTTGTAGGGGCAGGGAAGTAATTCAGGCTTTTTAGAAAAATCATCCGTTTTATGTATATTGGGTTGTTTTGGGTAGACTATTTTTTTTTCACTATCAGTTCCTTTTAAGATTTATTTGCTTTAAAAATACTCTAAAGCATTCTAAAACACTATTTCCTGAACTTGGCAGCTGCTGTGCCAAAGTTTGCATTTTTCTGAAGGAATTTTCACATGCTTGTTTTGAAAAGCCAAACAGAGCCAACACACTGGTCCCCAGCATGGAGGTGCCCAACTCTACTGCTGTTAAAGGTGTTAAGCCTGGATGGTGACATCCTGCTGCTACTTCATGAAAATTCACATTGAGAATTTCTGTAAGGTGACACAGTTACATTTGTTTTACCCCAGTGCCTTACATTTTCACAGCAATGATTATCACTTTTTAACAGTGATCGCTTTTCTGAAGTCTTGATTCTTTTTAATATATTTTTTTATTTTAATATTATTTTTTTATTTTAATATATTTTTAAACTGTTACTAAAATTGTGCTGTAGTTTCAGAGGAAAACAAAAATGGCACTTTGTGACATGAGAGATCCCCAGGAAACATCCTTTCTACGGTTGTTGTTTCTTATTTTAATGTGATATACAATGATTATAAAACCTTGACTTAAAAAATATGCATATAGATATGGGTACCGTGGAAGAGATTGTAGAGCCAATGTTTACCTCCTTCCTACCGGAGAAATTGTATATTTCATAGCATCAGTTGTGGTACTATTTAATTATGAAGAGAGAACTCAACGACACTACCTGGGTCATACAGACTGCGTTAAATGGTTAGTATAAAACATTTGTGTGTATGTGTGTCATAATTCAGTAAGGCGTTATTTTAATTCTTTTACTGTATCTGTGATCTCATTAATATCATCGCAATTGTAGTTATTCTTTTGTTTCATTTGTCTCAGTAGATTTCACTGTAGTGAACACCATACAAATGAACAGAGCTAGAGTACTCCACACTAGCTTAGTGTTTCTGGCTTAAATTTAAAACCAGATATGCAGACACTCTAGAAGTGCCAGATTAGAGATGGAGTATCTGAATAAGTTGTTCTAAATACATACTCCAAGAATTATAAACTGACATCAACCAAATTTTTAGATCAAGCAGCTAAAGGCAATATGGCAATTTGTAGACTTAGGGAGAATTAGAAAATCAAATGGAAGACAGATGATAATTTTCTCATTTTTGAATAGTGCCCCATCCAAGTATTTAGACCATCTGAGGTAAGAGAAAGACACTTGCAAACAAAACATAAAAGCAGGAAAATTGAAGCCAATGTCGTTGTTGATGCAAATGTAGTTAGTTGGTCACTTCACAACATTAGTCTGAAAAGTAGTAGAGAGCTTTGATTTGAATGGTATATCCTTACTATACCTGAGTGGAAGAAAGGAGTTGCTGTCTAAACCTCTTTTCTTCTAGCCTGCTTTCATAACTGTAATTGCTTCCTGTGGGAAGAATGCCACCAGACTTGTGTTATTTACATTCTTTCAGAAACTTAGACTGAATTTTAAACATTTTGGTGTCTATCGTCCTGACTTATTAATTCCCCTACCTACTGTTCCATCTTGCCTGTTGTCTTAGTTTCCTCACCTTCGTAATTTTACAGAGGAAGCAAATGACAAGGCTAGTAAAAAAATAAGCAGGAGTAAGAGGATGTGGACTTGGAAATTATTGTATCTGTTTGTTTTTGTTGTTTTTTTTTACATTACCTTCAAAGCAAAAGCAGATTTTGACTTACGCTGAGAGTGTACCACATTGGAGATTTTCGTTAGAGACAGTAGTCCTTAACTCCTGGGTGCACGTACCCTTGACCATCCTCCTAGCTGTTTTTTGGATAGCACAAACCTGTGCTATCCAAAGCTTTGGGCATATGAAGTATGCTGTAGTGCTTATAAAAATGGCAAGTAACTATATCTAGGAAGTTCAACATGAGACAATGTGTATTTTGTTACAGTAGACTCCCAGTATAGTGCAAACCTGAGATTTATTTCTCTGAGCACATGTGGAGGTGGCTCTTGTGGCACTCCTGGTTGTATGCCAGCAGCCATTACAAAAGCCTGATTAACACAGGATTTTGCAGTATTATATGTGACAAAATAGTCTGACAAAGAAAATTTTCAAGCTGTCTCATTAAAAGTGGGATCTAGGATCACAAATGACTTCATGGGCTTCTGTTGAAAAGTAAAAATTAAAAAAAAAAAGAGAAAAAAAGAAAAAAACCTCTCAGTTCTGAAGGCTGATGACAGCAAAAGCAAGTCATATTTCTGTCTGTCTTAGTCTTGCAGTTCATCCAGACAAAATTAGAATTGCAACAGGACAGTTAGCTGGAGTGGATAAAGATGGAAGGGTAAGTAATAGAGCTGTTGAGCAGTAGTGTCTTGTTTTGAAAATCAGGGAAAATTGTTTTGTTTTTCTTTTTAATTTCATGATCACCTTCTGTTTGCAGTTTTTCTTATGCACTGCATTTAGTGAGATATTTTGCTATTTCCAAGGTTAACAGTATATATTTCTAGTGATAGGTATTACCACATAGGCACTCAGCCATACATCAAAAAGAGTAGAGGCTCATAGTCTTCAATCTGTGACATGGAAAATTCATATTTAATCCTGCAAGCAACTGTGAGCCTTGTAATTGATTTGTAAGGCTACATCACTTGTTACATCTCTTTCAGTGACTCTTCTCCCAGAGGAAAATAAACCCCGGTTCGGTGGGTCCATGTGCTCATAAGGCTTCATGGGAAGGGAAACCAACTTTGGGAATCTGTTGAAAGTGCGTCAAGCTTTGCTAGAAAGCTTGCTCAGTGAAGGACAAGCATAGTTAAAAGTTCTTGTCCGTGGTGAGCTAAGTTGAATAATGAGATTATCTTCACAAAGGTTATAAAGAAAATAACACAGATGCCTTGAAACATAGAAACACATTAAGTACATCCCTTACTCAAATGTTCAACATCTTTTTTCTTTTTTTTTTTTTTTTTAGAAATCTCTGTGGGCATTGTATAGATATTGTTGTAATTTGTTGTAATTTCCACTGAACTTTTGCTTAACTATGTGGTTTTTTCTGTTTTGGTTTGTTTTTTTTTATGGTGAATGCTGTCCCTAAGCCAATTCCTACTTAATTTGTAATTGTTTTGCATTTATGAAGCTAACCTGTTTTGGGGTAGTAGTTAGATGAAATATACCTTTGGAGGTTTTCCTTGAGTGATTGGTTATAATTAGGTGACTCAGTACAACTAGGGTTGTGTTTTTTAATATTATTTTCTGCATACTTTTATATTTTAAAAAATATGTTATAAAAAATATGTTTTCAGTTGTGCAAGGTGTTTAAGTCTGGGGTTTGAAATTCAAGATGGCTCTTCCATTATTTGTTCAATGGTTTAAACTGCAGATTTATGTTCACAAGTACCAAATGCCCACATGATATCTGTAGCTCCCACGCAGTGGGCAGAAGCTGTCTCAATTCTTGCCTCTTGAGGTTCAAGACACAGTCCAACAGCAGCAATGACACAACTCATCTGCATTTCACCCCAGTTTGCTGCTTGGATAGCATGTCATAACCTGATGGCTTCATTGGATGCTTTTGCTGTCGATGACACTGTTTGTCCCATTGCTTTTGCACAGCCCTTGCAGCCCCATGTTAGAGTGTGGGACTCAGTGAGCCTGGTGACACTGCAGGTTATCGGCCTGGGGACTTTCGAGCGTGGAGTTGGGTGCTTGGATTTTTCAAAAGCGGTAAGACAGATGCTGCTATTGGGGTATATAACTGATTTGTCTGACCCTTCTGAATGTGATTGCCTTGCTGACCTGCTTTGGTATTAAAAGCGTGTTAGTAAAGTCTCAGTGTACTCTATAAAAACAGCTGACGAGCGAGGTGAAAAACAGAAATTGCAGTTGTAGAGTTGTGGCAACAAACAAGCTCTGTGAATAAATAGGAGGCACAGAAATACCTTGGCTGGAAATTGAAACCTGCACTGGGCTTGGTGGTTGGGGTGGGACAAGACGGAGCTTTTATTTGTTTGGATGTTAAAAACAAGCATGTTACTGAGCTTCATGGACATGTTTTAGTGGGCTCTGATGGAAAGGGTAGCTTGGCTGCTTGCACTGCTGTAATAGGATTTTATCCATGAACAGGAAATTAAAAAAAAAAAAAAAAAAATCAATTTGTGCTTCGTAATTTTACATAGAATAATACAAATCTTATAAGTGTTGTTACTGTGCCCACAAAATTTATCAGAATAGTAAGAAATGAAAATGTGTTGTGTTGTTTGTCACTGATAAAATTCTCATTTCCAATTTGCTGCTGAGGTTTTTTTTTTGTGTACAATACATGTATTTTAATCCTTAAGCTGCCTTCGCGTTTTTACCAAATCACTAGGAGGTATCAACCTCCTGAAAATCCACACTGCTATTCTTGCAGCAGCAGAGAATTGTTGTTTAAAAACAAAACAAACAAACACACACACAAAAAAAAAAAAGACAAAAAAAAAAAAAAAAAAATCACCAACACAAAAAAACCCAAACCCAGCTGTATTTTGCTTACACAGAATTACAGAACAGAGTAGGTGGTAAGAGACCTCTCGTGATTGCCTCATCCAAGGCAGGCTGTGTAGGACTGTGGAGGACCGGTTGAGTTTTGAGCATCTTCAGACACCTGTTGAAAAATAAATGCTTATGCTCTCTTGCTGCTATTTCACCAAACATCAAAACATTGCTCAGTTAGTTATGTCTTTGTCTGTTATGAAATATAAAAAAAAACCCAGCCTATTTTATAAGTAAGGTATAACATAAAATTATGTAAGAAGAAAACTGTAATTTCTAATTCCTATCACTGTAACAAACCAGGAACCTTTTAACTTTAAGGCAAATAAATGCATGTGCCACCATTCAATTAAAAGAAGAAGAAAAATAAAAAATAAAAACCCAATAATCTAAGGAATTTGGAATGTTAGCTTTTATTAAACTGAAAAAGTGAATGTGAAGTACCTAGAGCACCGTTTTTATCACATAATCCCACTAACCCACACAAAAGCAGTCTGTGTTGCCAATGCTCTCTCAAGGGTTTTTTCCACTTAATTGGAATGTGTTTGCGTAGTACTGCTCATGATAGCATTAGTATTGGGGAATAAAAATTTCAGCCACCTTTGTTTTATAATTTGTTAGAGAACGTGGTCTGAACTGCACTAATCAACTTTAAAATAAACAAGGCATCCTCCAAATCTTTCTACACATGTGCTTGAAGCAGCTGGCTAGTGCAAGTATGAGCCGCTTCAGTTATTTAACACTGTAGATGTGACATTTTTCTGCTTCTGTAATCACCATTTTGTTTTGAAAGTGTTACTTTGCTTCATTCAGTTTTACCAACTACATAACGAAGCTGGTCAGTACTTAATGCTCTGTGAGGAAAAAGATGAGGTGCATACTGCAAAGTTGTGTGTGTGATGGTCACCGTTAAGAAAGAAAACCACATTGGAACTGTGTGTTTTTCTGAGACTTGAGGAAAAACAATGTGTTTGCATAGTAGAAAAAGGGAGAAACATTTATGCTACTAGAATGATAATTATATATATTTATTTAGAAAATTTAAAAAAAGAAGAACGGGGAGGGAAAGATTTGGCAAGATACTCTAAAGCTTTCCTAGAATATATTTTGAAACATGATGATTTGTTGTGAGATTATGGAAAAATATTTCTTACCTGTAAGCAAAAAGGAGATACCAGATATACTATCATATAATTCCTTACAAAGGACTTGCTTTATTTATATTTCTACTCCTGTGTTTTTTAAATGTAACTGCTGTGCCTTGTTTCTGAATATGGTTTGATAATTCTTTGCTGTTTTCTTTTAGGATTCTGGTACTCATTTGTGTGTAATTGATGACTCTAATGAACATATGCTCACTGTATGGGATTGGCAGAAAAAATCAAAAGTAGCAGAAATAAAGGTAAATATAACACAGATGCCTATTCTAAAGTACAAATGCTTTTATTCTCAAAAATACAATAATTTTGTGAGACACAAATTTGATCTTAATTAGAATACTGCTGGGTTTTATAAGGGCACAAAAGAAATGTGTTCTTAACTTGTACATGGGAAGAGTTTTGAATATTGGAACACATAATTAAATTTTACTCTTATCCAAGGGCTAATCTAAATAAAGCACTCCTCTAGTCTTTTCTTAATTAAAAAGTAATAATAGTTCCTGGGAACTTTGAAGGACCTGAAGTGATGATTCAGTGTATAATTCTTTATATTAAAATATATGTATGTTTTATTTTCATTTTTCTCTGAATTAGGTTGCAGACATAGATTTGTTGGGTAGATACACTTCTGTAGATTGCCATTTGTTCTGCTTTCCTGATTCCCTTGTGAGCTGCTGAATTTCTGGTTGATGAGAAGTTTTGGTGTAAAGCTGATTCCACTGGCAACACCCAATCCAATAACAACTTGCTGAACTCCCTGTTTTAAGACATCTTGCTTGCAACAAGCAAACAGATAAATATAGATGTGGAACTGAGTTTTGGTTTGTTTTTTTTTTAAATTTATTTTAGTCATGAATCAGTGTGTGAAATACTCTATAAGCAAACATTTCTATGTGATTACAAACCTGCAAATTCAAAAATCAGGACTTGGGGGCCCATTTTCCCTAAATCATGTGTACCGATAGTAACTATGCACTGTTCTATAAGAGTTAATGTAATTAAACGTCAGCCTTTGTTTTTATTTTAATTCCTTGCAGATATTTAATATCAAGCTATTCGGCACATTCTGTAGATTTCCTTTCCCGTTTTATTGATATTGCGTTCTGACTACTTTTACCTTTACCCTTCAGTCCTTAGTGCTTCAGAACTGGCTAGCAAACAAATCAGCCGTGACAGCTTCAGTTATTCATGTTTAGGACTTTATCTTAGAATGTCTTGAGCACCTCACCAACAGCTGGGTTCAGTGTGAGCAGAGAGTTTCCTCCCTTGAGCTAAATGCATTCATAAACAACAAATTAAATTTAAGAAGATTGTTCTCCTCAAGTGAGCCAAAAATATTGGAGTGGGATGAGGCCAAGCTACAGTTCTTGCCTGGGTGCTGATTCAGCAACACTTAAGTATACTCTTTTAAGGCACGTGCTTAAATACCATAGAAGTAAAAGGGCATAAATGAATTTATATAAGTGTTATGCAGAACAATTACCTCCAGAAAATTACCTCAAGTTAAGGTTTGTAGAGTTTACTTTATAAGTCAGAAAAATGACCAGTCAGTTTGTTTGTAAAATTCATTGGTAGGGATATAATATTCGCTGAGGTGTTAATTATTCAGTAGAAGTATATGCGACCAGTAAAACTACAAAGGATGTACAGCATGTTTCAGAGCTTTGAATTGAGCAGGCTTCTTTTTGACTCTCTTTTATGGAGAGAGAAAGAATGCAAAGGAATTTTTATAGAATTTCAGAAAGAGAATAATGTATATAATCCTGGTATGCTACGGTTACCTGAGTTATTTCTATCATAGTTTTGTTACTCAGAAAAGTCTGTGCAGAAACTAAACAGTGTTCAATACAAAAACGTGTTTTTGTATTTCACTCAGTTCCCATGGCAAAATTCTTAGCTATGCTAAAAAGCAAAGTTCTTGTGATTTGGAAAGTGAATATAAAGCACAGACTTTTTTACTGAGATTTGATTTTAAAAAACAACAAGCTAAAAAACAAGTATGAATAGATGATACGAAAAGGATTTGTGCAGTCATTCAGCCAACCAGTTTAAGAGGGAATTTACAGATTCTTTCATATATAGAACAACCTGTGTAGCTCCTCCTATCTTTGTTCTGAAACCTGGGATTTTACATGAGTTTCTAGTAAAAGTAGAATAGAACATCTGAATAAATATTATTTGGTTTATTTCAGACTACAAATGAAGTTGTGCTCGCTGTAGAATTCCATCCAACTGATGCAAATACCATAATAACGTGTGGCAAATCTCATATATTTTTTTGGACTTGGAGTGGCAATTCGTTATCAAGGAAGCAAGGGATATTTGGGGTAAGAATGTCTTGATATCAGGTCAGTTTAAAATCAATAGAATCGTCTGCTCATGCTTTCTTCAAATTTGTTTTGTTGTCACCTCATATAGATTGAGCAGAGTGGTAAACAAACAACAAAAAGGTTAAATTCTATTTATGTATATTCAGGATTGTATGGGTGTGGATACATTATTCTAAGTATGTAGAGTACAAGCAATTATCCCTTTCTCTTGCTTATTTTGTTTCAGAAATATGAAAAGCCCAAATTTGTTCAGTGTTTGGCTTTTTTGGGAAATGGTGATGTGCTCACTGGAGACTCAGGTGGGATAATACTTATATGGGGCAAAACTACTGTAGAATCTACTCCAGGAAAAGGACCTAAAGGTAGGATACGTTCACAGTTAATCACAGATTAGACAGTCTGTAGAAGACAAATATAAAGAATTGCATTAGAAACAAAATAGGAAGAAAAACCTGGCTATTAGTAACAAGTCATGCTGAACTCCACGTCTCATGAATTTGATGACTTAATAACAATCTGGAGTTTCTCTTTGCCCAAAGTGAAAGAAAACTAAACTTTATCTAAATGTTTTCCATTTTACAACTGTGCAGTTAATCATATTTCCTTTCATCCTGTGGTCTGAATGAGGCCATGGATTCGGTTTGAGGATTCTGCAGGCTGCATTTGTTTCCTAAGACTTATGTTATATCATACTTAGTCCAGGGGATACTGTTAAGAGGACTTGTGTATGAAGGGAAAATGTAATCCAGCAGTTATGCAAATAGGAGTGTCTGATTAAGACAGCACTCAAGTCTTGGCTGTAAAGGATAGTTTTAAACCCATTTTATTTGAAACATGGGTTAAAGTTACTCTTTAAGACAAAAGGTTTTTAGAAACGAAAGAAAAAGTATTTGTTATCCAACATATGCAGACCTGGAACAGTTGAGCCCTAAGGTAACTTATAAATTCAAGGATAATTCATTTTACTTGGCAGCTATTTCAAACACTCTGATTTAAATTGGTATGCCAGGAAAACATTCATGTAAAAAGCAAATATTTAAAGGTAAGTCTGCTTCTGTAGGTAGACCTTTTCTTGTCTTTCAAAAAAAATGCAATGAAAAAGTAATTTAACAAGTTATCTGATGTTTAATTTTGAGGTTCATTTTGTGCAAAATAACATTTTCCATATATAATCCGAAAAGTTATCAAATACAACATTTATTTACATCAGTTTAATCGAGTATGAGATATTTTAGTTAGTTCATCACATCAAATTGGTAACCAGACTTGATCTCAAACGCTTTTTCACAGCATAAGAGCATGCTGACTTGAACAGACTTCAGCTGTAGCCAGAGTCAGATGAATTATGTTGGCATTTATGTGGGTGATGTTTCAGGGTTTCTGTGTTTACTACTTGCATATGTGCAAATCTTCAAAGCCCCAAAATCTTCCCTTGTTAAGATATACTTTCCTACAGCAGTTCTTTTCAAATAAACACCCAATTAGAATGCAAGAGATTTCCTTTAATGCTGTTTTTCATTTAATTTTTCCATTCCTCTTGTTCTTTCTAGTGTTTTACTCTGAGTAGACTATTATATTGATAGTTGCCAAATGCTAGTTTACTATTTTTAAGTAAGGCAACATCAAGCATCAGATATTAGGATCACACATCCTGGAAACTTTGCTATAAATAATTTGCTTTTTTTCCTCATTTTCATTCCCACAAGACTGTAGACAAGTCTTTGAGTTTCTTTTAATAAAATAATTCTTTGCTAATAATTGCACTGCAAATATTTTTCAATACTTTGGGAGTTTTTCTTGCATCAGGAAAAACTGCGTTCCCTAGGATAGCGGGAAATTTAGAGTATTTAGCAAATAATTATGCTTGTCTTCACAAGTTTTAGAGCAATTACAAAACATTTCTATTCAGGAAGACACGCTTTTATTTCATCTTCTTATCCTGTAAGAAAACACTACCACCTTGTGTTTGCAGTACGATGCAGTGCTAATAGCCTGACAATCCAAATGCAATTATTGATTGCGCACTGTTTCTTTACTCTTAAGCCAAAATGCAGTTTCTTGTAATCCTCAGTTGACAAAACGAGTGGTGTTTTGTATTATTTTCTTTTTGTGCATGTAGGAGTATATCAGATAAGCAGACAAATCAAAGCTCACGATGGCAGTGTATTTACCCTCTGTCAAATGAGGAATGGGATGCTGCTAACAGGAGGTGGGAAAGACCGAAAGATCATTCTGTGGGATCATGACTTGAATCCCGAAAGGGAAATTGAGGTAAGAAGGCAAGAGTGACAAGGAAGTTGTATTAACAAGGTATGATCAGCAATCCTGAGCATTCCCCTATTCCTTAGAGTATCCACAGTTAGGATGACAGCATACCTTCTGGTTGCTATCTTTTTAAGTGGAAGATTATGTTTTGTAATAAAAAGCATATCAATTTTCAGCCTAGAAATTAGCCCACGAGAGCTATATCTTCAGCTCTTCCATTGTTTCTTTTGTTCATCCTATTTTTGAGTATTTGCTTTAGTATTGCCTGTGTTTTTCTAAAGTTTGCCTGTCTGGATAAAGGCAGTGTTATCAGGATTTGAGTTCTTTGTTGAGCTTTTTACATTAGAAGAATAATGAGTAGGATAAGTATGGATACTCTGCAGAAATTAGTTGTGTTGAGGTACTTCTCTTGACTTCATCTAAAAAACAGATATTTATTGAAAATGTCTGTCTGTGATTTGTCTGTATGGCAGTGATAAGGATAAACTGGAAAAAAATGTACATCACGGATTCAAAAATAGTGGGGTTTTTTCCTTACAATAGATGACCTCTTGAAGTAGTTTATTCTCAGTTTTTCTAGCAGTGGTTTACTCAACATTACTAGTGTCTATTTATAGCAAGATTCTGATGGAACTACACATGAATGTTAAGGAAAAGAGTTTGTTACTGTCCCAAGTCCACTACTGACCGTTTGAAAACATGTCTGAGTGTAATTGTTGAGTTATCCTGTACAACCCTTAGACTTAAACAAAGCACTATTCATATCAATCTTTGTTTTCTTTTTGTTAATATATTAAGTTAAAGCTTTTTATTTTATTTATTTATTTATTTATTTATTTGGACAAATATAACCAGAACCCTATCACACAGCTTTCTGAACAATTGTAATTATTTTCTATCCTATGAGGCTAATATTAAAGTAAGCATGTTTTCTAAAGCAAACACATTTAGGAAGAAAAAAGCGCACAAAAAACAACCCACAAATGCCCACTGTAAAATAAAGCACTGAGAGTTCAAGGTTGCAATAAACAAGCTCAGTAAAACATGGAGTCATTGCTGACGTATGGCATATGAATGTTTACGTAAGGTTAATCAGGAAGCGTTAAGAATCAGGAAACATTTACTGTGGGCTACAAGATTCTTCTTAATTTTCAAAATGTGTTTTTGAAAAGAAGACAGTGACTATAAATATTGTTCCCATCCTTATGAGTTGTAAGAATGTAGAGTGCATTTATTTGCTGCATCTGATGCTTAAAAATCAGTGCAACTTCAGTGTTTTTTTTTTCTACTGAGACCTATTAAATTGGAATAATTCCAGTTGTTTTGGATTGAGGTCCTGTTGTATCTAATGAACAGA
The DNA here is from genome assembly GCF_951394365.1 of Tetrao urogallus. Lineage (NCBI taxonomy): Eukaryota > Metazoa > Chordata > Aves > Galliformes > Phasianidae > Tetrao > Tetrao urogallus. Next base: position 23,192,707 of record NC_136814.1, read on the forward strand.
TAAATGAGGTAAGTTTGAGGTCAAGTCCTTGCCTAGTGCATATGTGATTAGATTTTTCCTTCTTACTAGGAGAATTGCTGTTCCGGTACCATTGTGCATTATTTATGGCCTTCAGAAGTAAGTGCGCATTAAGATATGTGATGTGGCTTTACAAATGTTTCTCTTCCTAGGTTCCTGATCAGTATGGAACAATAAGAGCAGTAGCAGAAGGAAAAGCAGATCAATTTTTAGTGGGTACTTCACGAAACTTTGTTTTACGTGGAACATTTAATGATGGTTTCCTAGTAGAAGTACAGGTGAGCAAAATGATTTCTTGAATTATTACCCTAAAACTGTAGAAGTTTCCCTGATTGTACGTTGATCTGAGACTTTTTATTTTATACTTTATCAAATCAAATGTGTTCTTTCTAGGGACATACAGATGAACTCTGGGGACTGGCATCACATCCTTTCAAAGACTTATTTTTAACCTGTGCTCAAGATAGGCAAGTTTGTATGTGGAACTCTGTGGACCACACACTGGAATGGACCAGGCTGCTAGATGTATGTCAACCCTTCAACACTAAATATAAAGCTGGAAAAAAAACAAAAGGCATTCATTTTCTGAAACATCTTGTCCCATGTGATTGAAAGAAGCAAAAATCTTGTAACTGAGGCACTGGAGAGCCATTCAGAAGCTTTTGATAAGCTTGACAAGGTTCTTCAGATGTTGTATATGCTGTAATTTGGTTAGTGTTGTCCAAAGCCATTCTAGTAATTTCATTCCAGATCAGAATGAAACTCCAAGTGCTTTCTGCTTGTTGCAGTTCAATTGGGAAGTTTTCTTCCCAATTATTCAAACCATCTATAAAGACTACAGTGCAGATGTAAAAGGTTTGGCTTTAGAAGTTCATCCTTACAGTCATTGTTCAGATCATATTTTGATTAATTCTGTCCTACTATCTAGGTGAAAGCATCTTTTTATGAAGAAGTTTAGCTTTTTACTTGTGAGAAGGTCACGTAGTATATCAATGATCCATTAAAAGAAAGTCTGTCTGTCAAGTAGTTTTTCACTCTGTCAGATCATCTTTGATTTTCAAGGCTTTTTGGGAGTACAGAGCAGGTGGGCAAATTACATGTCTGTGCCTCCCTACTTAGGAACCGGGCCACTGTGCCGACTTCCATCCCAGCGGAGCGGTGGTTGCAATAGGAACGCACTCAGGACGGTAAGCAGGCATTGGCTGAGTTGTGATGATCAGAAGTTTAAAGGAGATTTACGAGAGTTGTAGTATCAAACCATCAGAATATATGTATTTTTTGATTTTTATTCTTCTGCATGGATTTAACTACTCTAAAAAGATGGGAGATGAGGCAGATCTTTTGTACAGGATGCAGGTGAGAAAGAAGGATTATTTGACTGTTAGGCAGTTGTTTCTTTTCTATTTTTTTGAACTACTTTTCCATGAAAGAACCAGCTCTTGTTTGGTTTTATTGTTTTGGTTGGGGTTTTTTTTGGGCTTTTTTTTGGTGCTGGGAGGTTTCATGAGCATTCTGACTTCATGAAACACCATATATATTTTAATTGTATATGTAACATCAGTTGGTAAGTACAGATCATTTCTCCTTTCCAAATCAAACACACTTGCAACCTCTTAGATTGACCTGGAGTGTCAAATGATCAGGCTTGTATTCTGATTTTTTTTTTTTTGTGTAAGGCAAATGTTAGCATTGCACATTTCTGCAGTGAAGTGCTGTTGAGCTGTTCGTATTCATCCCAAAACCGTTGCTTATTTCAAAACTGTCAAAACACAAGCCAGGACCTTTAACTCAGGCATCTTTTTGTGGTGGAAAAAAATTGTCTCAGTTCATATCCAAATTCTCTTTGGCTCAGTATCATCTCCCTTGAAAGGAGTCCAATGTGGTGGAGTTCTAACAAGTATCAACCAAGAGAAAAAAACAGGATATTCATAGCATTAGAAAGGTTAGAGGAGCAGCTAGGAAATCTACTGACATTTTTGTTCTATTTCTTACTCATATGTTAGTAAAGCAACAAATGTAAGAAAATTATTTTTTGTTTAATCTGCCTCCTGTAATTTTTTTTTATACCTAACAACATGCCTAAAAGCCATTCAAAATTTGGTTTGAAAAACTGCTGAGCATATGCAACAACCTTTAACTTTCCTGGGAAAATCTGCATGTTAAATATTTTTCAGTGTGGTCCTTATCCAAGTTGATGATACAATCTGCAGTAAATGCATTAGGTACAAAATCAGACTAGGAAATCTAGTGTACCTTCCTAAGAAAAATCTTATTTAGTTCTTGTACATTTGATTTCCATGCTGTGCCTTTCAATGTTTTCATCTCTTTCTAATTATAGCATTAAACTGATTAAGTGTTTCAACTTTCATTAAACAGAGCAGAAGGTATTGGAATAATAAAACTTAAGATAAGGAAAAAGAAAATCAAGCCACATTGCTTGGTAGCTACCAGGCATTTTAGAAATTACATCAAAGCCCAGTCAAGGCAGATTGAGCAGTTCAGAGCATTCAGTCTGGTGTTTTTGCTCTTGGCTGCTTTTGTTGTGTTTTGTGTTTGTTTTTTTTTTCCCTGCAGCATTTAACATCACCTTTTCAATTCAGCGCTTTTCAGTTTAAATTCATGTTATTTAAATTACTGGAGACAACCCACTTATACTGTATTGGTTAAGTTTATGCAGACGGGTTTGGTTTTTTGGGGGGAGTTTTTTGATTGGTTGGTTGTTAGTGTTTTCATTTTTGTTTTTTTTACTAAGTTCCATCAACTAAGTAAACAACTTTGTTTACTAAGTTCTTACAATTAAGCAGTTACATTTTTGCTTTTCTATTTCTTTTGTTCTGAAATTACATGATTAGGGATAGGTTAGAAACACAAATTGAACTGAATTGAAGTGGGGGCCTGGTAAGTGTACAAGTGGATGAGAAATAGAGGGAGTTGTGAATCAAGATAAACAAAACAGCTTAAGATTTACAGACTAACCGTGGCATCACACGGTGCTTTCTGTGCCAGATAATGCAGTCTAGGGGAGTCATTTCCCAGAGGAATGGGGTTGCATGATAAATTTTGATTTGTAAAAGAGGAGAGTCAGGCCTATAACTAGTCATTTAATAACTTACTCAATTTGCAACCCAAAAGGCATAAAGCAAATGTTAAATGAGTCTAATTTGTTTACGATTCAATAAACCCAAACTTTGGTGTATTATTGCAGCTCTAGTTCTGCTTTGTTTCTAGTACAGAGGTCAGTGAGGCAAGGATTAGGAATGGAGCACTGACAAGGTTGAATTTTATGGCTGAACTTGTGATACCTGAAGAAAACTGAATTTTCTGTCTCTTCCCATTCTTGTCTGTAGTTTCACGACATTGTTATCAGATGAACACATCATGTTTCTGGAGTAGCTTTCACATACCACTTCTCATGATGAGTATTTCAGTATCATTTTCCCTGTTGGGACTATCTGCAAATGATCTGCTGCAGGTTTTGTTCCCTTCTTTAAATACCTGCTGAATGTTTGGTCTTCAGTTGTCAGTGACTAAGCCTGGTTTGGAGAGAACTAATATCATTTTGTTGATGCCGCTGTTTGCTGGAAGTACAGACCTGAAGAAGCCAAAAGGTCTGGCAATGGAAAATCTTTCCAGAAAAGTGAGTTTTCTCCAAAGCACCATACAGATAATTTTGCCATGCTGTCAGTGGTACCATTTTCAGGAAAGCAGACCTTCCTGTGACTAATAATGTAGAATATTTTGAGGGCTATTGATACAACTACTCAAAAGCACTACAGAAGAAATAGACTAGCAAGATTAATGTAAAAATTACTAACATTATTAAGAAAACTGAAGGCTGGAGGTCAAGGCCGGAACAAGCCAGAGCTCCAAAGAGGTAGATCAGTCAAACACAGACCAGTTCAGCATTTGTTGTGGAATGAAGCCCAGATGTCCCTGTGAACATAGTCATGAGATTGGTTTGTTGATTTTTACAGTCAACACGCTGAACACTTTTCAGTTTAACATTCATTTTTATTTTTGTGGCAATTTCAAGCACTAGTGCAAAAATATAACTTTGGAATACTGTTTCCCTGGTGATTTTATCAGAAAAATTGTGTGTTCACAGATGAAAATTGCCACTGGTAAATGTTAGTGAGTCATTAAAAGTCACTTCCCAAAAGAGTTGTCTATAGGGATTTTGTTTCTAAATAAATAATCTATTTTTCAGAAAGGTTGTCTATTAAAATAAGAAGGCAAAGAAAGGAATAGGGTGACAAAAAAAACAGATGAAAATAATGATAACTCAGTCTTGTTTATGTTAATTCACAAGTTAAGCATGTTGCTTGCAATAACAATGGAACAAAAATGGATACAAATCAGAAGGAGAACTACTATCTTGCAGCATTATTTCATCTGATCTGTGTATCTAAAGTCAGGAGAGTTCACTTGGCAGCTGGATGCAGCATTTCCAGGGTCTGCTACCATTTGCATGTTGTATACCTCTGTGTTGGGAGGAAGATCTTCTCTCAAAATGCAGTCTGAAGGTGGACAGAGCTGTGGATGATATGTGGCATGTATGAGGCATGCCAATAAAATATTGTAGCTGCTAAACTACTTTTCATGGAAACATGTTTTCTTGCTGGCTTATTGCTAGGCTTGCCACGGCTTTGGGAGAGCTTGTGTGATTGAAGGGAACACGTTTGATTCCAGATTGCAGAGGTAGAAAGAAACAGCTGAAATAGATGTGACCAGCACTTACTTTCCTACATTAACATCAGAATGTCATGGTGCTGTTTCCATGGCTGACTGTTTCCATGGTCTGCTATTAACATCTTTTGTTCAGGAAAAACTTTAGAGAAAGACTAGTGTCTCAAAATGCTATATTTTAATGTGCAGTGAAACTCAGTATGCACTCTTAAGACCTGCAGAAGTTTTGTCTTGTGTTTCATACTACCCAATACAACTTCTGTGCTTTCTGTATGTTGCATGTTTTTCCAACCTTTGAAAATATTTCATGTTCCAGAAGAAACATTGACAGGAAGGTTACCAACTTCAGGTAAGAACCTCAGAGGAGCTCCCTAAAGAGCCAGCCTCAGTGTCAGAATGAGCCATGTCCCTAATGCAGGAGCACTACTGTCTTCATTGGATATTTTGGGATGCAGCTGGCCAGCAGAAGCACTGCACAGCATGGCATGGGAAGGGGCACCCAGCTGTTGTATGAAAGAAGGAAGCTTTTGCTTATTGTTGGGTTCATAATTAGGTTTTAATACCAGACACCATAACTGCTGCTCGGAAGAAATAAATAGACATCATTTTCTGGCATCTTGCCAGATAGACAGATTTTTATCATATAGCACCAAAGTTTTCTGGTAGAGGAAGAGGTCTTCCTGCCTCCTGTTTTCCTGCCCATACACAAAAGATGTAGAGCAGTAAGGAGCCTGGACACTGTGCTGAGTGCAGGGAAAAAAAGAAGCCAGAATGGGGCAGTGGTGCAGTGGCTTCAGACCAGCTTCTGGTGTTGCTTGAAAAACAGATGCTGGCAAGTCAGTGATGTCGCCATGTGTGTTTTTCTCTGTTCTGTGATCCTGTGTAATTGTAAAGTAGTTTTGCTATCGCAGCAAAATTTTTGTTGTAATTTTTTAATCAAAGTAATCTATATGGTATAAGCACACTCTCTTGTTCTCTTTTTCCCCATACCGGATTTGTTTATTTGTTTTTATTGTTTATTAAATTTGTTTTTCATTATCTGTACCCTATCTCAGTTATCAGTCAGGTATAAAAAAAAAAATAACATTTTACTGAAATATTTGACAAGGACAAAGGGGCAGTGTTTGAACTGAATAGCAACTTGATACTTCTGTTGCATTTAGATAACTTGGAAAGCTTCAGTATATAGATTGGAAGAAATCAAGAGACTGCATTTTGGCTTGCAGTACTGAGAAGCGCTGAGTGTGGTTTCTGCTGCTGTCCATTGAGAACATATGAGCTGTTTTCTACTGGTTCCATCTGCCTTGCACACAGACTGCTCAGCAGTCTGTGCCATGTGGGGCTTTTTTTCATGTACATGTTGTTCAATTTCTTTCTGTCACGTGGTTCTCTAACCACAAGCTGTTTTTAAACCATCAGAACCAGGCAGCTTTCCAGATGCCAAGCAGCTGGACTCTGGATCAGCATGAGCTGGAACCTCACCTCCATCCATAGAAAGCAGCCATGTGTGCATCTGTTAGTCAGGGCTTATTTTAGGCTGTATATGTTGGTTTTCAAGTAGACAGTCCTAGTTTTTGCAGTATGCTTGTTCCCTTGAGTTTGCTGTCATACCCACACTCTGAGCTTGCTGTTTGATGCTGGTTACATAAACTTAGCCATCGTGTGAACAGTGCTGAGATTTTCTAAACACAGAAATTATATTGTGTTAACATCTTTTATCTATTTAACGATGTTGTCATCTTCTGTTTTCATGACATGCATGTGTGCATGTGTATATAAGTATATTTAACTTTTGTTGTCTTTCTCTAGCAAAAATTTGCTGCTGTTATTAGGAGCTAGATAATGTCGTGAAAGGCTCTGGTTCTGCTGATCGTATTCATTTCGCTGTCAGTGGTTTTTGGGCATCTATGAACTTTTTCGATGTTCCATACAACTAATACTGCATATAGAAGTTACTGTTAAATAACAAACAATAACAATAAGAATAGGTGTCATGTACGGGATGAAAGTGGAAGTGTTTTCCAGTCTCTCCTCATTCTACTATGTTTGTTGTTGTTTTTCACCTTTGCTTCATACAAATTGAAGGATCAGATTTTATATCCAAGCCATTCTTCAAAATGGAGTATTAGTGGTAGATTCAAAATTCAGCTGTAGCTTCAAGGTGTTAAGGTGCCAACACATTTTCTATACGGTGGCATGTTTATTGGCCACGAGACATTTTGGTGATTACTGCAATGTTTAAGGGAGGGAAAAAGAAATTCAGCTGCATTTAAAATGTTATATATTTTTCAGTGAAAATTGTTCTGTGAACCAGAAAAGCATTCTATTAAAAACAGATGTTTGCTGTGCTGCCCTTGAGGGCTAGCATGACAAGATGAAGAAAGGCAATGTTATTGTTCTTTTGCTTGCTGCTTTTTTTGTTGTTGTTCTTTTTTTTTTAGTGGACATGATACTCACTGGATTCCTTCTCTCTCTAGGTGGTTTGTTCTGGATGCAGAAACAAGGGATCTGGTCTCAATACACACTGATGGCAATGAGCAGCTCTCAGTGATGCGCTATTCAGTAGGTAGGGAGACTTGTGCATTCAGAATAATTGTGTGATTAGTTTCTGATAAATGGGATGTTTGTTCTCTTAAGCTGTGTTCAACTACTCTCCAGTCACTGAAAAAAACAGAGCTTTGAAAAAAAAAAACCTGCATTAGGATGCTTAATATCTGAATAATAATCACAATAATACATGACTAATAATATCTGTATATTTGATTTTGTATTTGTTTTTTGTATACTAAATCTCAGAGCTTTGCACCTGCAGACATTGCAGTCTCCTTTCCCAGCCTTTCTTTCACGTTCATCTGTTCTGTCAGCTTTGTTCCCAGAGAAATTAAGAATTTTCATTTAAAATTGTTGGCATGTTAACAGAAGAGAAAAAGCTACATATCAGCATTCTACTATTCCACAGTCTACTCAGGCTGTAAATAGCTTGGGATTTAAATAATATTTTAATAACCTTCTTAGTTAATTTTTCAAGTTTAGTAATACAAAGCCATAAAACTACGTTTAGGTCTGTCTGAAACTCAGAGCTGTTTGTTAAATATGTACTACGTGATTACACGTACTCCAAAACAGTACTCTTCCCTTGGAGGTGGCATGACAGATCAGCAGAGGAATTCTCTGTTAAAACTGAGTAGAAGAAGAATCTCATAAATCTGCTTCTTGTTTGCTTTTGGATAATATGCAGTGTCAGTGAGTAAAATGCTCCTTTGCTGCTGCCACTTCTGCCAAGCACAGTAATTTATTTCAAATCACTGTTGTTCATCGACACTACAGAGGTATTTAATTGTGACTCAAAGCAATCTTGACCACATTAACCTTTTTTTTTTTTTTTCAAATGGAGATAACACTGGTTAAAAAACTACTTACAATGACTGAATGATCCGCTTGCTATTTAGATCTTATTTAGTGCTGATTTATGTGCAATCCGCTCCCCCCTCCCACAAAAAAAAAATCCTATAAATTTGGAATAAATACTGTTCTGCACTTTTAGTAATACAGAAAACTGACCTGCTGTCAACAATTTCCATAAATGTAGTGCAATCTGAGGATTTGTACTTATTTGTACTTTATCCATTGGACTTTAATTTAAAAGAGCAGAGGTGAAAGACTTTGCACAAAAAACATACTCTCAAAATAAAAGCATACTGACTGAAAACCAGTATAAAGAAAACAGTTAAGTAACCTTAAATACCAAGGAATAGCTTAATTGAGACAATTGTCTTAGTGATAAATCTGAAATCATTAAAATTTGAAAAACAAAAGTTCTGTTAGTTTCTATTAAATATTTTAATTTTCTGTTGTAGATGGCACCTTACTTGCAGTTGGGTCCCATGACAACTTTATTTACCTCTACATAGTAACAGAAAATGGAAGAAAGTATAGCAGACATGGAAAATGCACTGTAAGTTTTGGGGCAAATATAATCAGTTCTTTTTGTATTTTGATGTGATAGTAGTTGTTAAGCAGTGGAACAGAAAGTAAATCTCTAGATTGATGTTTTTCTACTTTTAATTTTGATTATCATTTTTATGTCTTTTTTAGCACTTAGTTAATTTTAAACTTCATTTAATATGTACTGCAACTGTTAGTTTTCAGGTGAACACCTTTGCATCAAATATGAACAGTTTTTCAGCTATTAACTGTTCTTTGAAATAGGAAAATAACAGTAAGATGCAGAAATGTCTTTTATTTAGATGCTGGGAAAACATTGCACTTTGGAGTTATTTTTTCAAAGAATCATAGAATGACTTGGGTTGGAAGGGACTTTAAAGACCATCTAGTTCCAACCCATGTGCCCCGGGTAGAGACACTTCCCACTAGATCAGATTGCTCAAAGCCCCCTGCAATGTGACCTTTGTGGGGTCAGAGATGGGACATCCACAGCTTCTCTGGGTAATCTGTTCCAGTGCCTCACTACCCTCTGAGTAAACATTTCTTTCTAATATCTAATCTAAACCTTCCCTATTTTAGTTTACTGCCATTACCCATTGTAATCCTACCCTCTTTTAGTTTACGGCTATTACTCTTTGTCCTGTAACTGCACTCCCTGGTAAAAAGTCCCCCCTTAGCTTTCCTTTAGGCCCACTTTAGGTACTGGAAGGTCTCTCTAGAGTCTTCTCTTCTCCAGGCTGAACAACCCCAGCTCTGTCAACGTGGATTGTGTTGGTTCAACAGGGCCACGTGCAAGGTCTCACACCTAGATTGGGGCAATCCCAAGCACCAGTATAGGCTGGACAGAGAATGTGTTGAGGGCAGCCCTGAGGAGAAGGACTTGGGAGTGTCAGTTGATGAAAAACTCAATATGAACAGAGCATTTTCAGCCCAGAAAGCCAGCCATGCTCTGGGCTGTATCAAAAGCTGTATGCCCAGCAAGTCAGGGAGGTGTTTGTACGCCCTCTATTCTGCCTTTGTGAGACCTTGCCTGTAGTACTACATCCTGTGTCTGGGGCCCCCAGCACAAGGATGTGGGGCTGTTGGAGCGGGACCAAAGCAGGGCCACAAAGACAAGCTGATTGCATGGCCCACCTCTTGAGCCTTGGTCCCTCCAGTATGTCAAGCACACCACACTGCTTGATGTCATGGTTCTTGCATATTCCTACTGATAAAGTACTTCTTGGACCAACGTAGTGTTAGATGATGCAATTTCATTAGAATATATAATTTTGGAGACTGCATATAAGCACTATTTTCAGCTGAATTTTTTATTTTAACATTTGGAATAATACCAATAAATTTCTGGCCCAGGATAAATAATTGCAAATGTTGTGCAAGTAATGAAGTTTATTTTAGTTCTTGTGTTTACGTGATGTCCCAGTGCTAAAAAGATTGGTTTCAAAAAAGACATTTTTCCTTTTCTTTTTAAGATGTCTAACACCATGGTTTTAGTTCAGCCCTCTCTCTAGTTTATTGGGAATATTTACATAATGAGCATCTGATCCTCAGTGGAACTTGTAAATGATATCATAAAACTAGGTTCACATATCAAATGTGGCTTTTGTTTTTTAAAGAATGCATCCCCTGCTCAAAACACTTCTCATGTGTTTATAATCAGCTGGATTTCTCTAGTTTTAAAAATAAAGGACCTTCTCAAGCTGTTTACTTAATTTGAAAGTGGGGGTGAGAGGACCATAAGCCTAAACTATGCTTTGTAATATGTTATGCTGGTGATCTTTGATACAACATTCACAGTGAAACCTATTGTGGGTGGGAAACGGCTGATTGTTGGCGAGTCCTTTAGTACCACATGTGGTATCTTTGAGAGATTTCCAGTTTTCAGGCCATTCTTCTGAGGACAACTCACACCACCCAGTCCACACTGTTTGAGGACTGGGCATGCTGGGGACTCCTTGGGAGTGATGTGGGATGAGCCAGGGTAGTGACAGCCAGCTCTACCCCAACACAGCATTTCAGTTCATCACCTATTTTTTAGGTACAAAAGATAAAATCACTCAAGGACCTCTAATCTTAAAATACATACTTAGCTTGCAAAATGTCCATCAAGTTGTCCAAGTTCTTTGAAGAAATATGAAATCATTTATTTCTTTATATCTTATGTGTTGCTTTCCAGAGAGCATATTGTAATTTAAACCAGTATCAACTGGTGTTCAGGCTCCTTGTCCTTTTGTTGTAGGAGAATATTTCAGAGAACAATTAGTTTGCTGATAATGCCGCTTTATTTCAGCAACAAATGTGTTAATAAGTGGCCTTATAATTCAAAATCAGCTAGGAATATTGATCAACTACCAGTTTTCAGTGACTGAGGATGTTGAAGCTGTGCCAAAGTAACACCCCGCTGGAAAGTGTTTCTCTCCTTCCCTATCCTTTTCGTCCTCATGCACCCCAAGACTTTTTCAGATATGCACCTTCTTTTCATACATCTGTGTGCCTTGGCTGAGGGCACATAATGTGGGCTGTAAAAACTGAGGTGGGAAAAACAAGCATTGTTATACTTAGGCATGATCAAGAATTCATGTTTCAGTGCTGATTTCTGTTAACTGTTCTTTTTCAGCCTGAGCAACTGCACGTAGAGGCCAAAATTAGCAGCCTGCTTTCTGTTGGGGCTGAGCTGCTCTGACCCTTCCAGCCCAAGCAGATAGCAGCAGCCTGCAAGCTGACCAACTGTATTGTAGGGATACCGGTTGGGTTTCATCCACCCCTGTGCCAGAGGGCCAAAACCAGATTGTTGTGAAGCAGGGTGGCACCCAGGAGTGCTTGGGACCTGGGGCAGTCCTGGCAAGGGCTTGGGTACTGGCACTGCATCCTTCTGGCATTCCTCTGTCATCCAGTAGCCTCACCGAGTGACCTCCAAGTAGTATGACTCAGTCCTCCTGCTAGGCAATTTCTGGTTGTTTCTTCCAACTTGAAAACATAGTTTGAATACTTTCAGAAGGATTTTATCTACTGAACCAGCATCAGTTTGTGTATAAGGGCTATACTCCCAGTGTTATGTTTAAATCCCCTTTCAGTCACAGTGAGGCTTTCTGGGGCTCCTGCAGAGGCATGGCTGTGGCCTGTAGTGTGCCTCTGCAGTGAGCCGTGGCCATGGCTGTGATCAGAAGGAATTCCAGATTAGCTGAAATGACCGCTTTGGCTTGTGCAGCTGTTTTTCAAGGGCTCCAGCTATGCAGACAGCAATGTGGAAGTATGGGCTAAGTTATGAATTTCCTATGTCTCAGCAGCTCAAGGCTAGCCACAGCCGTTTCTGTTTGCCTTACAGCAGAGCTATCTGTTAGCAAAGGAGGAGAAAGTACTCTGCGTTTACCAAGAGGGCTGTGAGCTGAAAGCTGTGCGAGCAGCCATGTGTCTGATGCACTAAGCTTAGCCTGAATAAATGCCCATCCTGTAGGCTGTGGGCATTTTGACTCTTAAACCACTGAAGTCTGAAACAGACAAACATTTCCAATGAAGGATTGATTTTCCATGTGGTCAAGTTACTTTGCTAGCCAGAGATAATGTGAGTGATTATGGTCATCATATGTAAAGGTACAGAAGAGAGTAAAGCATTACTTTATTGGTAGCAGCTACTGAAGAAGGTTTTTAATAAAAATTTGGATTATTCTTCTTAAAAAATAGTTATCATGCGGGGATCGCTTGCTCAAAGGGATTTTCCATCATGGAGCCCCCTAGCCAATTACATTGTTCTCTTCCCACCACCCCTAGGAATTTTAACAGCTGCCAAATGTCTGGCAGGATTTAGTAAATGACTGACCAATTCTTTTCCATCTTGGAGTTAGCTTGCAAATTTGAAGGCTTGGAAAATAAGAGGGGGGGAAAGGAATCCTAGCCAGTACTGCATTCATTTTTTTGTCAAAATGCCAAGTTTGCCTGTTGATACAATATATCCTACCCATGACTGCAATGTAGTTATGTCAATACATGAAAATTAGTTCATAAATGGTGCTCTTTAACATCTTTATTAATGACATCGATGAGAGAATTGAGTGCACCCTCAGCAAGTTTGCTGACGACACCAAGCTGAGTGGTGCGGTTGATACAGTGGAAGGAAGGGATGCCATTCAGAGGGACCTCGACAGGCTGGAAAGCTGGGCTCGGGTGAACCTAATGAGGTTCAACACGGCAAAGTGCAAGGTTTTGCATTTGGGCCGGAAGAACCCCAGGCACCTGTACAGGCTGGGAGGAGTGGTCCTTGAGAGCAGCTCGGCAGAGAAGGACCTAGGGGTCCTGATGGATGAGAGACTTAACATGAGCCAGCAATGCGCTCTGGCAGCTCGAAAGGCAAATGGGATCCTGGGCTCCATCAGGAGAGGGGTGGTCAGCAGGGACAGGGAGGTGATTGTCCCTCTCTACTCAGCTCTTGTGAGGCCCCATCTGGAGTACTGTGTCCAGGTGTGGAGCCCTCAGTACAAGAAAGACATGGAGATTTTGGAAAGGGTCCAGAGGAGGGCGACTAAGATGATCAGGGGGCTGGAGCACCTCCCCTATGAGGACAGGCTGAGGGAGTTGGGCTTGTTCAGCCTGGAGAAGAGAAGGCTGCGGGGCAACCTCATTGCAGCCTATCAATACCTGAAGGGAACCTACACCCAGGAGGGGAGTAAACTCTTCAAAAGGGCTGACAATAGCAGGACTAGGGGAAATGGATCCAAGTTGAAGGAGGGAAGATTTAGGTTGGACGTTAGGGGGAAGTTCTTTACAAGGAGAGTGGTTAGGCCCTGGAACGGGTTGCCCAGGGAGGTTGTGGATGCCCCGTCCTTGGACGTGTTCAAGGCCAGGTTGGACGGGGTCCTGGGCAACCTGGTCTAAATGTGTATGTTTGGTGGCCCTGCTAGGCAGGGGGGTTGGAGCTACATGATCCTTGAGGTCCCTTCCAACGCGGGTGATTCTGTGATTCTGTGATTCTGAAATAAATCTTTCAGGATAGCTTTTCTCCTAAGTGTTTTTAGACCCTCTCACAGAAGACCTAGTGACAGACAGATCAGGTTATATTTTCACACATAACCCTTGAAGCGCTCAGTATCTCTTATGCCATGCTGAAAAAGAGGTTGACATGGCAGCTGGACCAGTCCATGCTCCAGTGTGGCCCTGTGGGATGCTCAGGAACAGGCAGTGCTGCAGTGCCATGGGACCTTGAGGAAGCTGAGGGCCAATGTCTTCCTGAGGAGTAAGGAAGGAGAATGGGCAGCTGTCTGTCATGGAGGTGGCATGCTGTTGTCTAGCAGGTGGTTGGGGAAGGGAAAATAAGCAGTCTTGCCTTGGAGAGAAGACCAGAAAGAAGAAATAGGAAAGTACAAGAAGAGTGACAGGAATGTCTTTTCTACAACAACAACAACAAAAAATTTACCCTTTGCAAATATGCAGCTTCTCTGGAGACTCTCTTATCTTTATTCTTAGTATTACTACTGTCAGCAAAAATACCTAATGCTTAAGTAAAATATTCTACCCAGACACATTCAGTTTCTCCTGCAGCACCAAAGGTGGGTATTTAGTGCTTGATGTCTTATTGGTAACTGCAATCAGGCAAAGGTGTTTTTATTAGGCAGGGTGACCTATGTAGCATAGGAGGATTCCATTTGAAGTTGGTATTAATTAGTATATGTGCCGTGTAAGACATTGCAGAAGCTTTCATAAAGATTGTAGGGGTTTTCTTGTAATGCTTCCTTATCTTGCAGTTTAACGTGGTGGTTATTGATCAAAGTGTCCTAAGTTTTTAAGATAAGTAAAGAGTGAAATGCTCTCAATATGGATGCATGTATTTGAAATTATTTTGAATGGATAATGAAATGAAGTGTTCTGATGAGATCCAAAAGTGATCCCTTGCAAGTTAACTTGTCTTTCTGAATTAGTCACGGTCTATACTTTCTTAATGCAGTACAAAGTACAAATGTGAGCTCATCAGTATTTTAGCAGTGTACCTTCTCGGAGTAAATCATGCTGTGGTCCGGGCGGGACGACAGTGTTTACCCGTGAGGAATCCGCCATGCCGTGGGGAGGCAGGGTGCCCAACTGTGTGTGTTTGGCTCCTAGTGAGTGTGGCTCTGGGCAGTAAGCAGCCTTTAAAGGAGTGCAAGTAGCTGGATGTGGGTGGGGAGGTGCTTTTTTCCTGCTAGCTGTCCCATCCGTGGTTGCAACTTCTGCTGCTATTTTATTTAAAATGTGTGCTTCATGTTATGTTAATGCATTCTTCCTTAGGGACATTCCAGCTATATTACACACCTTGATTGGTCCCCAGACAACAAGCATATAATGTCAAACTCAGGAGACTATGAAATACTATACTGTAAGTATGACGTGAAATGTTCTGGAAACAAAAACATGCATTAACTATCACAATATTTAGAAGAATGTGTTTGAGTCTTTGCAAAATGCTCGCTGACTAATTTGAACTCTTGTAACCTGATATCTTGATGTTATTCAGAGCTGTGTGTTACCTAATGGCAATGCCAAATATAGCTTACTTCTTTACAAGGTCATAAATCAAGTTAACAGCTTAGAATTTACAGAACAAGTGGCGCTACGTTTTGATGTTGGCTCAAATCTCCATAGATTGAAAATAATATATATAGTTGTCTAATTTGTGTCAACAGTACTGGTTATTTTGGAGGGATAAAATCAGCAGGTCTGTGCCTCTGTTGAGTTGTTTGTTTGTTAACTTTGACTGGTGATGCTGAGAACTGAGAACAGCAATAATACTACGTTAATGAATTAATGATTATCTTGTTTTTGCATTTGTCATTTTTATATGTGAAAATATGAATTTAATATATAGTTTTTAGGCCACAAGTTCAACATGTTTAGTGTATATCAGCCTACACTATTTTTTTGTAATGTTCATATAGTTTTAGCAAGGAAAAAAAGGACTACAGTTCTGTTGCTGCATAGACAAGAAGAGCCAGAAGTTTAAATATCTGATATGTTGACATGTTCCTTTTGCTTGTCACTGCTTAAGCTTCAAATCTGGATAGCACAGTGCCTGACTGTAGCAAAAGGAAGTGTTGGTGGTTGTAACTGCCTGCACAGGAAAGCAAAGAGCTGTGACCCATTGACTTTGGGCTGGCTTATTGAAAGAGACATTTTGTTGGGAAGCAATCTTTCCTTTCTATATCTAGTTGAAAAGCTGTCCAAGTAGTTGCAAGTCCAAGTAGTCTCTGGCAGTAGTTTCTCACTGCTTTAAAAGCAGAGTTTCCTGAATGGTTGACTGATTTTTAGTATGCTCATCAAGCTGGTAGGAAGGAGTCATTCAGCTATTACATGAAAGCATTTATTGCATCAAAACATTTTGTAGGCTATTCTACAGTAGCAGTGGACTCAAACTACAAGTGCATTTGAGGTATGCTAATCTGAAAATGAAAATGAAAATTAAATGTAGCTCTTAGATACTGGGCAAAGCATCAGGTCTAGAAGGTACTGGTGTATCTTTGCCTCTACAGTGCAATTCCAAGTTGGTCTTAAGATTTGTTTTGTTACTGTTTCTATTAATTTTAGCATCTTTAAAGAGCACCTGTATAAATGTGAGGGTATATGCTGTAACTCTTATTTCACTTTTATTACAGGGGACATTCCAAGTGGCTGCAAGTTAATCAGGAATCGTTCTGACTGTAAGGATATAGATTGGACGACATACACTTGTGTGCTAGGCTTTCAAGTGTTTGGTAAGCACCATTTAATTTGCTTTTAAGCTACTTGATGCTTTTGTGATTTCTTTCTGGGATGGAGAGGACAGCCCAAAGAGACTGACTATTGCACTAGTCTGTGATACAGACCACTGGATACTGCACAGTGTAATTGTAATTGATATCTATTAAATCTTGAAGCGTAGTATTTGATTTTTCTGCTGTCATTTTAGACTACCATCTTTGGGAAGTTTGAACTAAAAAGCTGGTATTTTTAAGTGTTCTTATGGTACAGGTAGATTGCTCTTTTCATATGTTGATTTGGGATAGGAGACTATGCAAGTGTAAGATAGTTCATGACTTACAGTCATGACAGCACCTTGATAGCTGTTGTAAAAAATGAATAATAGACACTGGTTTTTAAGAGTAATACTGCTTAGAAAGTAAAAGATTGTACAGCTAATGATTTATTTCTAAAATGTAAAAAATAATAATTTCACAGCTGACAGATACGTTAATAATCTAGTTTGGGACTGTATGCAACTAGTCCAAGCAGCTCCTGCTGATGGCATCTCTGTTGACCTTAAACAAGTTGCTCCTCTGTGTCAGGTTGGAAAGTACTACTCGATCCAATTTGTGTGAGCAGGATGCTGAATGTTTTGCTTCTACCACTAATCAGATACCTCCCTCAGTTGCTCACATTGTAGGAAACACCAAAAGCAGGCAAATCAGCAGTTTCTTTAGAAGGGAAGGTTAGGTTTACAGATCTTTTCTTCTCAACTGCTAGGAGTTCATTTCTGAATATCAGTTTATACAGGGTAGAAAAAAAATCACGTAACTTAAGTGCTTTGTTTTAGCTTCTGATAGCTATCATTTATATTTTTAGATTGTCAGTTGCTTAGTGAGCAGCTAGTCAAAAGATTAGTTAGCAACTAATCAAAAGTTTTCAGGTTTTTGGGGGGCTAACACTAATGCTGTTGCACGGTGTAGATATTAGATGGAAGGAATCTGGAGGCTTTATAACCAGCCTCATGTCTCTGAGTTCCAAAGATCTGAGGCAGAGCAAAGTGAATAAAGGGATCAGGGAAGGATTCTGACTGGTAGATAAACTGCACAAGTATTTTTTAGATATTCAGAACTTGAGAGTAGGTATCAAAGATAAACAGGCATTTGCTCTTTCTGGAGCTGAATGCAGTTGCTTAATGCAGTTTTAATAAAAAATATTGGCTTCCATTATCCAGATAAATGTGTACCAGATTGTCTATGTGCATGTTTTTATTCATTTTGTCTGTGAAATTTAGATTGGATGGCTGTTTCCTCTTGATGCTCTGTACATGTAAGCCCAAGCTGATTAAAGCTATCAGTTCATAGTAGTCATTTCCTTATTTTGCTGCTGTGGAGCTACAACTGAAATAATAACATAACACAAATGCATTTTTGAAGTGGAATATCAGAAGATTCAGAAAACAATAATGTCAAAATCAAAGCTCTCTGTTCTGTGCTAATATGACCTTTCTCCAGGAGCAGTGAAAGCACTTTGTAACGCAAATGAACTGACTGCTCTTGCTGGCATAGCCTGAGATCTGAAGCCACTTTTTGTTTTATTTGGAGTACTTTTATCTAGCAAAAATTCAGGGGCAGAAGAAGATGGCTTCGTTGCTAGTGATAGAGTTATGTCACTTGGTGGTATAAGAGAGAAAAAATAAAGGGAGCAGCTGATCTAAGCATTTTCCCAAAAGAGTCTGACATGGAAGTGCGTATGAAGCAAAGGTTTGGAATTGAATCCTTCCATGCAGAGTAAATGGTACTCACCGACATTTATCAATGCTTGCTGAACATTTATGGAGACCAAACACTGGATATAAATGAGCACAGTGAGGCAATGGGTGGTGCTTTTCATCAGTGATGACAGCAACATTGGATCATGCAGGTTCTTGTTCATCACTGGTAAAAATACATAGCTCATGGCAGTGACTGTATTAAAAATGAGTGTTTTATAGCCAAGAATTTGCTCTATCAAATAGTGTTATTATGCTCTTTGTATCTGTTGTAATTTCCATGGAGATAAGTAGGAGGTATTACTTTCAGAGCAACCTACGTATTTAAACTTGCTAGACAGGATTCATCATGCTTTAATTTTGTATTGTCTGGTGGTTTGACACCACTTTCAGAATCATATAATTGTGGCTTGGTCCCAGACAAAGGCAATAATTTTCCCATTAAATCAGACAGTGCAGATATTTGCTGTTGGCTTTGACACCAGAGTGAGCTGGCTCAGGGATCCAAAAAAACCTGGGCGCTGCTCACTTTGATGTTCAGAAGAGAGGGCTGAGTTTATGGGATTTAGGCTTTCAGGAGCATGTGTTTTACAGATTCAGCTCTGTGGATGGTGTCTGTAGGCACAGGCATTGCACTGTTGTTGGCAGACTAAAGAAGATGGAAGCACACAGTGGGGATGAGAATAGCATCGCTCCCTTTTGGCTCTCAATGCTACTGTAGTGGCTTAGTGGTATCCTCAGTCTGCACCCTGAGCACTTGAAGTTGCTTCCTTGTTTACTGCACATTTTCCACACTTCCCTCTGAGCAGATTCTTCTGAGAGGCTTACTCCTGACCAGCAGAATTTATTAAAGTTGAAGTACAGCTGTTGAAGTCCTATTATTTCAGTATTGTTTTTTTTTCTTATTTTAAAGCTCTCAGAAACTCAGAACTTGGTCACTTTAATGCCTTAGCTTTCCATGCTTTCCAGCTGCACTGAAAGTGAACCGTACTTTATTATATTAAAAGATTGTCTGGCGTTTATAAATGCTGAAGGAATTTTTGAACACAAAAAAAAATCTTTAATAAGAGACGCAATCTTGAATATTAGTCTTTTTAATCTTAAATTAAAAAGAAGAGGAAATAGCGTAGCTATTTAGCACTGCCTGCCTTAGGTGCTAGCTGAAACTTCAGGAAAATGGCTTTAAGTTCATTTATTCCTCCCATCTGATGACAGTATTTTATATAAGGAATGCAGGAAAAAGTTAAAATTAATTCATTTTGAGCTACTTGGAAATTGTTTAATATATTTTTCAGATTTAATTCATTGGTGCAAGAGTATTAAAATATTTCTGAATACCTTCTGCACCATTTCATGCCTTTAGTGAATAATATGCCATGTAGTTTATTGGCACTGCATTGAATATGATAAGCTGCCTTTGTTATTGGTCAGAGAAAATGAAGTTCTCACTCAACCCACTGAAGAACTGGGAGGGGGAAAACAGCTTTAAAGTTAGATGTTTTTTTGCCATTTTTCTTA
Source organism: Tetrao urogallus (assembly GCF_951394365.1). Classification (NCBI taxonomy): domain Eukaryota; kingdom Metazoa; phylum Chordata; class Aves; order Galliformes; family Phasianidae; genus Tetrao; species Tetrao urogallus. The sequence goes on from NC_136814.1 coordinate 23,212,328, forward strand.
AAAAGAAGAAAATGTAGGAGTTTGAAAAGATAAGGTAGTGCTATGTCTGAGGTTTTTGCTGTATAAGGTAGTTAGCAGCATGTGCTTTTTATTCCACCAAAGCCAGTGATTATAAGGAAGGTTTTTTCAAATCTTAGAGCGGATATCTCTTTCAGTAAATCAGACACAAAATCCTTCTTGAGGTGGAAAAAAATTGAAGGGAAAAAATCTTCGTAACTCTCAGGTTAATCAAAAAAAATTACTCTCACCTACAAAATCTGCCACCATTGGCATAAATTTCTATTTTACAACACCTTGCTTAATTTTCTTTCAGTTTTTCTCACAGGTGTCAATCACCAGTTTTCTTATGATAATCTCTGAGGTCTTCGTTTTTGTTCAAACTACAGACTCTCCCCTTCCCAAATTGTTCATCCAACTGCTTTTCATCCAAGCAGTGTTGTTATTCTTTTGTCTAGACATATCAATGTCTTATTTTTTTACTTAAAAGCATATTGAATTGTACTTAAGCAGTTGACAGCACTTTCATCTATGAAATTTGCAGTCTGGGTTTCTGTATAAAGTATCATCAGTCGTCTCTGTTGAATCATGCAAACATTAAAAATTGCAACAACAACACAAAAAACCTCTGAATAATGTACAGTACTTTGCCTTGTTCCATACTTCAGCAGCAGTCTTGCTTTTTAAATGCTTGTGTGTAAGTCTGTGATAATTTAAGAGTTGCTAGTCTAAGCAACAAACTTAATCTTAAAATCAGCGTTAGGGAAGACAGCTTTTCACCAGGAAATATATCAAGCCCAAGAGACTATCTGGGCCAGGGCTGAGGGCCTGAGGGTAGAAGGGACTGTGGGAGAACAGCATTAGGCTGACAATGACTACAACATTTAATTCAACACCTGCTCCATTTTCCAATTGAATTTCTTGTTTTTCTTTTGTTATGCTTGTCTGTCACAGCTGTATAGATTTTGTTTGATAAATATCTGCTATCCAAATATCTGCACTCCTTTCTCCTAGGAGTATGGCCTGAAGGATCAGATGGGACAGACATAAATGCTCTTGTCAGATCCCATAATCGAAAAGTGATAGCAGTTGCTGATGATTTTTGTAAGGTCCATCTCTTTCAGTATCCCTGTTCCAAGCCAAAGGTAAGTCTAGACCAGTCTGATCTTATGTGTATGTTTGCACTACATGATGATTTCCTTGCCAGACACCTGCTTTTAGTCTGAGTGTTTTGGAAACTGGCAACCAAATCTGTGAGAACAGCACTAGAGATGAAAGCATACTTTTATCCATTAATGTAACAGTTGGTTCATAAGATTAAGATTTTTATAACGTGAATTTATTTATATATATATACTGAAGTAGCCATAGTTATCCTTAAGTTCTGGAGCAGAAGCTTGATTCATTCTGTTCAAAGGCCTTAATTCATAGAAACATTATGGTTGGAGAAGACCTCTAAGGTCATCTAATCCAATCATCAACCTATCACCAATATGTCCACTAAACCTTGTCTCTAGGTGCCTCATCTACATGTTTCTCGAACATTTCCAGGGAGGGTGACTCCACTACCTCCCTGGGCAGCCTGTGTTAGTGCCTGACCACTCTTTCAGAGAAGTTTTTCCTAGTATCCTAGTTTGGTGTACATTACCTTTCAAATGATGTTCTAAATTTTTCCTGAGTTGTAAACATTAAGAAGAGAAGATTTATTGTATGGGAAATCTAAGCAATAGATTGTTCAGAATATCTGAACAATATTAACTTTAGATTTCAGTATCCTGTGTTCTTGTAATGAAATGTGTGATTCTTCTTTCCTGCTTATTTTAATAGGCTCCGAGTCACAAATACAGTGCTCACAGTAGTCATGTGACAAATGTCAGCTTTACCCATAGCGATAGTCACTTGATCTCAACTGGAGGGAAAGACATGAGTATTATCCAATGGAAACTTGTGGAGAAGGTAACTCTACCACAAAATGACATTGTTGTAGACATCGGTGCAACCAAAGTGCCCATTTCTGCCAGTGAGAATGCTGTACAGTCTCCTGCTCCCCTCCCGCAGCCTTTTAACGAAATGAACCAAATTGAAAATGTAACTGGCAGCTCTCCGGCCTCCCTGGAGAGCAACTTGGAGCAGTCTGCAGAGGCCAGTGAGGAACAGAGCGAGGAGCAAAGTGATGGGAGCAGCCTGGACCCCGCCGAGCCAGGCTACGAGGAGCCCTCCAATGAGACGAGTGAGGAGCACAGTGAGTCCACGGTCACTGAGGAGCAGCAGGAGAACTCGCCAGAGTCATAATGCTCCCAGCTCAGACGGTTGTTATTGTCCCTTGGTGTGCGTGCTTTCATTACAGGATGAGGGTTCAAATAGGCAAAAGTAGCTGAGATTCATGACCACTCCAGCTTTTTGAGTTTTGGTGAGATTTTTAGTCTGAGCTTCAGTTCAATATGTGGAACCATCCCAAGGGCCTGGCTTCGATGGTTTGTATCAAGATCTGGTCAAAGTTAGTAGTGGACATTATCATAGATCCATTGTAGTTCTGAAATTGCTGTTAGGAAGTGGCATGAAATATATACTGGAAAAAAAGGTTAGCTCTAAGAATTAGCTGAGATAGACCACCTTACCTATGTGAAAGGGCTTTCTGAAAGAGCTAAGCTGATGGGAAGCACTGAGCAATTCCAGCTGAGGAGTTACTGTGCTGCTTTTTCTAGGTGCGAAGACAAACAAAAACCAAAAATCTCTTGGTAGGGCTGTTTTCCTTTGTTTTTTCTTAGTGAGAAAAATAGAGGAAAAACAATGTAATGATGCCATGTGTATGGCAATGCCTTCTTGATCTAACACATATGCAATTTTCTAACACTACTAATTCCTAGTGGAGTCTGGACATGCTCACAGTTGGTCTGCCCTGGGTGCTGCTAGTTCTAAGGCAAATCCTATTGAGGAATGGTGTCAGCTGTTCCATTTTTTTAGGCTACTTAATAACAGACTAACCAAATACTGGTGTGTTTCACTTTTCATGATCTGAAAGTTGATTTAAACAGTAGGATCCAATTGTCTCTTCAAAGAATTGCCTAGAGAGTCTTTACAGTGACTTCGATGTGAATGGCAGAGAATGTGCAACAAGAACACAAGTCAGATGGGCTCCAGAGTTAAGCTTTAAGCCTTCAAGCAGAACTTGCTCCATCCGTAGTAGGAGAAAAATACAGTTAACTTAAATTATTAAATTGGTGCTTGGGATTAGTATATTAAGTCGGTAATTTTTTTCTTAATTTTTAGAGGTAACTCTAGGAATCATTAAACTGCAATCTTTTTCTTTTTTCTTTCTTCTTTCTTCTTTCTTCTTTCTTCTTTCTTCTTTCTTCTTTCTTCTTTCTTCTTTCTTCTTTCTTCTTTTTTCTCTTCTCTTCTCTTCTCTTCTCTTCTCTTCTCTTCTCTTCTCTTCTCTTCTCTTCTCTTCTCTTCTCTTCTCTTCTCTTCTCTTCTCTTCTCTTCTCTTCTCTTCTCTTCTCTTCTCTTCTCTTCTCTTCTCTTCTCTTCTCTTCTCTTCTCTTCTCTTCTCTTCTCTTCTCTTCTCTTCTCCTGTTCCTTTAGCAATGGTGATAGAAGCATACAGCAATTTAGATGATGTGATATTTTTTTTGTTTTTGTTTTCAGACTTGCTGATATATTTTGTGACTTTGTTTTTTCCCACCCCTACTTCCCCACCACCTCTCTATCCCCAGGTTGCTCTAAGCCATGCAGCTCTCATGTGGCTATACCTGGCCAGTTACGGGATATCTTGGCATTTGTTATGCATTTGGAAAGTAACTTTTTTTTTTTTTTAATGAAGTTTGTCAGATAGCTACAATTTTTTCTTAAGTGCATACGTTTCCTACTTTAAAAAGATATAGTTTTACTGACAGATATCCATTTCCTATGTACTTGTTTATATTTTGATTACATAGAATTTTCTTTTTTAACTTGCTGCATTGTGCTGGTATTTTAGTTCTTAGTTAGAATATCATGTTTAGATACTTTGGATGAGTTCATAAGTCTTAATTGTGCAAGCGTTTACGTGATTGTGCCATTCCAAAGTGCATCAAAACTGTCATTCCCTTACTAGTATCTTCTCAGGAGAAATGCTACAGATCAGGTATTTAGTCATCATTTGGAAAGATAAAAAATAAATGGACTCCCAAAGGACATTTAGAACATTTATATATAAAATATATAAATATATATATACACACATATATATATATTAAAAAATATATCCTCTTGTTTACAACAGTTCCAGAAAACCTCAAAGTAGTTCCCTTCGGATGGAGGGACAAATGGATTCCAAGCAACCCATCTGTTTAAACTGTGCTCTGTACATAGTGTTTTACTGGAGAGCTCTAGTTTGCCTGACTTGCAGATTTGCCAAAAAGCAGCAATGGAAGATAAAGATCAGCTTATCAGACTGTATGGTTCCAAAGGAGGAGTATGGCATAGGTTTAGAAAATTATCCTAGTAAAGGAAAAAGGATTTTAGAGCTAATGAGGCACAGAGCTCTCTGTCATTTTTATGAACTCCATGTAAGCAAGACATTTCATTTGGAACATCTGTCACCTGGGGTTGCCATGTAAAATGAGAGTTATATAGTTGTGATATTCTTGTGTTTGTAGTTCAGAAGACTCTACTAATATGCAAAAAGCCTTACAGCTTTCAATTGCTGGCAACTACTGTTTAACAAATAATTAAATCTGTGATAATGGATGGAAATGGGTGGGATTATGTAACAGTAGATGTTTTAGAAAAATAATTGTGAATGAATTAAGAGTGTTTCATGTGAAGATGTTTGAGCCATTTCTATCTATCATGCATTCCTGTCTGAAGGCAGAAAATTTTGAAGATTAAAAAAAAATAAAGCAATCAAAAGAATATATTGCAGTGTATTTTTCATATCTGTCCTGGCTCCTTCTGTATGCAGTGTGCATGTTGTGGTCACATTTGTGATGTCTGTGTGTATTGTTTTAGAAGACAAGGAAAAGGACCTCATTTATTTTGTGCTTTCTTGATGACTTTCTAAAAATAAGCATCAGGAGCATCGGCTGACACTACTAAATATTGCTCATTCTTACTTTTCAAATGTTTTGATAGGCACTGTGGGATTACAGGTAAGTAAGTATCAGTCCTGGTATGTATTGCAGGCTTACCTTCCTGGGTTCTACGTGCTTCTGCAAGTCATGTGAAAAGTACAGGGCTATTTGTGAAATAATGCGTTAAATATCATGATGCTTCCACATTGCTGATGGTCTCCATCCAGTTGCAGATGAAGAAGGTCATAGAATCATTTGGAAGGGGCCCTTAAAGGCCACCTGATCCAACTCCTTTGCAGTGAACAGGTGCACCTACAACTCAATCGAATGTCTCCAGGGATGGAGCATCCAGATCCTTCCTGAGCAACCAGTGCCATTGCCTCACCACCCTTACTGTAAAAAAAGCCTGTTTCATTATATCCAATCTGAATGTCCCCTCTTTCAGTTTAGTTTAAACCATTTTCCCCTTGTCCTATCAAGGGTCACAATATGCTTCAGTTTCTTAATATATTCCTTGTGAATGATTCTTTGTCTTTTATAAGGCTTTGAATCGTATTGCTTGCAGCTGGTTCCTGTCATTTGCAAAAGGAGGATGAAGTGGAGAAGAGAAAGAAACCTCCAAGATAGCCAAATACATTATGTTTATCCTTGCTTAAAAGCAAACAAACTAACTAAAAAACATCAGTGCCACATCTTGAGTTTGACTGGAAATCTCAGTGACTCTTCTTTTCCATCAGATTACGTAGCTGTTCTAAACTGAACAAGCAGGTGCCTTAAGATCATGTTATGCTGTTTCCAGCACACCCACAACATCACGTACCACTGGAGTATGGGCAGCTGTGCAATAGCATGCTCTTCCTGGCTCTACTCCCTTTCTGTCCAAATTCAGCACAAGGTTTTGCTGCTTTTCCTGGGCTGCTCAGTTAGGTGGGAAGCAGCCTTTCGCACGATGGAAGCAGGATATGGCTTCAGGTGCCTGCTGCTGTGGGACAGCATCTTCTGCTGCCAGCTCAGGCAACTTGTAATGGTGATGGTCTTTGTCACGTGAAGCTAGACTTCAGAGTGGAGGCTGCACTTAAGACATTAAAACTGTTGTCGTTGAGCATGACTGAAACTTTGAACTCTACATTAAAATGTTTGTTTAGGTTGCATAATTAAATAACAGAATGTTAGGAAATGTCCAGCATATGCATCTTTATGATATGCATCCATATTCAGATGTATCTCATGTGAGGTGATATTAACAGAGTTTTGCATATAAAGCGATACAATATGATGATATATTATGGGGCTTTTTGTTTTCCTTCCATGAAAGCTCCAGAGTAGGTAAGGAATAGACTACAGGTGTAGATGGGTGATGGGGAACCAAGCATTTCTTACATTTGATCTTCCTATAATTCTCATTATAAATAACAAGTTCTTGTATATGATGTGTGTTAAGTTCCAGCCTCTTGGCTTTATTTAATCATCTCTAGAATGCATAGATTGTGGCTTTAGTTTTCTTTGAAAATGTGGAGCAAAAATTACGTTTTATGACACTGATAACAAGACCCTATCTGAAGTGTAGACTCTGTAAGTTATACTCCTTTATAGTTCCTTCAGTTCAGTGCGGTATTTTAGCTGAATTGGGACCAAAAAAAAGTAGTAAGCCCTCGTGAAATTTAAGCTAAACTGAGCCAAAGAAAAAAGTTCTCCTTTCTGCTGCCAATGAATTGTTGATTCCTGGCAACAAAAGGATTAATATTACACGAGATGGATTTTACTTGTGTGAGACTTGTGCTGCTTGTTTGCTTTCCTTCTGAACAAGTCCAAGCCCATTGCCTAATCCTTATTTCTCACAGATGGTCTATGTACTAATACTTTAATCAACTGAGAATGAAAACCTGCCTACAGTGGGATTGTACAATCAGGAATCGGAGCAGCATACGCATTGTAAACTGTTTAATGTATACAGTGATGTATTTGTGTGTATATACAAGCATCAAACAGAGAAGACTTCCCAGGGACATTTTTTTAATGCTTGAAAGAGAAGGATAGGTTACTGCCTTTATGCTGCAGGGAAGCATGAGCTCTTAAGGAGGTTTAGGAGTGTAGGGAAGGGGAAGCATTCCCAGCAGGATGTGAGGTGAGAGGGATGGGGAGGAATTGAAATGGTGGAACAGCATTTCCCATCTCAGTGCTGCAGGACAGGCCCCATGGCTCCCTGTGGGTCTGGATGCACACCGTCATTGGGATGGATGAGGTGAAGTTCCTGACATATCTTCTAGAGGTTAATGCTTCAGAAGAGGTAACTCGCAATCTCGAGGCATTTTACCAGGTAAGCAAAAAACCCCCTCAGAGTTTGCTTTCTGACAAGCAGTGTGCTTTGTTTGTTCATTGGGATTGCTGCCTAAAACACTATTATTTAACTTAGTAAAGGCTGTCTGGATTATAGTCGTTATCCCTACTTTTTTTTTTATGAAGTGCATTAAAGTTACTCTTTCTAGAACATACTTTTTATGAGGTGCTCGAGATAGCTCTTGAGATATCGAATTCCACATTGAGAAATGTTTCATCAATCTGATGCTTCTGTTGTGCACTGCTAGTTTATCAAACATGCTCTGAATCTCCCATCACACAGCCTGCTCTCATCCGACACACATCATTGGACTTCCAGTCTGAAAGCAAGAGCGAACATTTGCTTATGATGGTGTTTCAGAACTTAATTCCCCTTTAAATAGGCCATCTTGTTATTCTAGTCAGTGTTCAAACATTCCCGCCTTCCCCCCTACTCCCCCAGTACATGTCCATCAAATCCTTGTTCTGGGAATAAGTTTTTTCCTTTAGCCTCTCTTATGTCCATTCATATGCCTTTAACTATATTCAGTAAAATTATAGAGGAGGGGATGTCCTAAGCTGTCTACATCTGATGAGGGTGCTACTTCAAAGGCCAACTACTATGGAAGTGGTATGGAATTAATTCCTAGTGTTTTAAGCAAAAGCCTTTGTCTGGTACTGTGTGGATGATGAAGTAGAGTTGGGAACTTTGAGACCGAGATAAAAAGAGATGAGAAAACATAGTGTTATTGTTGCATTAAGGAGGCCTGGAGACTGACCCTGAGCTCAGGAAAAGTAGAACTGAGCACACAAACAGTTTTCTATATGACAGTGAGAAAAGAAGAAAACTGAGCTATGTAGCATGCAGAGAAGGTAAGTGTATGCTAAGCTCCCATTGTTTCTTCTGGCACCAGGGTGATTGCGAGCTGCATCCCTGCTGGGCTCACTGTTTTAAATTACTCCCCTGCAGGTAGAGTTTCAATGGAAAATGTTGTTTTCCACTTTGCATTAGTTGGACTTTTCCTTGAAGGCTTGGGCACTGCAGAATTAAGACTAGAGAGAACAATCAAAATCTTGTGCACATGCATATACCCAATACTGTTAATGCTAATGGGATCTTTGTTGTGAATGTTTAATGTGAAGCATCTGTAGCATAAACAGAACTCCTATTTGCCCCAAGTTTAGCAAACGAAAACTTAAGTGCTGGTTGGAGTGTATTGTGTGAAGCTGAGTCTCTTGCATCAAAAGCTGTCATGCATTAACATTGCTTATATCCTAAATTGTGAAGGGTAAGTAGTCTTGTGGTGTTTCTGCCACCTGGGTGGAAAATGTGAGACATTTTAAACTGCTGAAAAACCTACCTAGGACAGAGTTGTCGGGGTAGGTGTCCATCCCACACTTAGTCAGGACTATGTGTACACCCACGTTAACCTCAGCTTATATTGGAGAATTTTGATAGATTCAAGGATTAAATGATATTGCTTGTGTATGGATGTAAGTCCATATACTTAGCAAACCGGCCAAAGGTTGCTGTGGGCTGCATTCTGCCCCACAGTAGGTTATGGAGGTCTGTCAAAGTTTCTGGTTAATGAGAGCACTACATCATCATTGTCAGTGCTGGTGATGTTCTTGGAACAGTTTCACTGACTTGGATTATTTCCTCCCAGAGTGTTTTCATCTTAGCAGCAGCACACAGATATCAAGATCCGTGAATTTCAAAGAGGACAGGGGAAGAAATTTTTGTACTCGGAATTTACTCTTACTCTCATTTACTGCATTAATTTTTCCTTTTTTTTTTTTTTTTTTTTTTCCCCTAATTTGTCACAATTTTGAGCAAAACTGGCTGGAAATGGGCAAAAGAAAGCATTGCCACAAGGTCTGCCACAGGTTTGACTGCAGAGCAAGTTCCTGTGTCTCTCCAGTTCTCTCTGGAGTTTGACCAAGGTCACAGATTTTAATGTCACAGATAGTATGAAAGACATTCTGTTTTAGCTCTGTTGTAAGGAAAGACTTAGGGAAACTGTGGGTTGTATCCCGTTTTGGGCTCTGAATTATTGCCAACTATAATATTTCTTTCTTGCATGTGCTATCTCCTGAGGATCATCCTGTGGGAATAAATCATAACCCTACAACGGAGAGCAGGAAGAATTTGTGCATGGAAGGGGGAGGGCTGTAGATGGGGAGAACTGCCATAAATGGTTTACTTTGCAGTCCAACTTCTTGCAGAATTCACAATGTTTCTAGAGACTTGTCTAACTGAAAATCATGGGGATTGACTCCTAAGTTTTTGAGTAGGTACATCTGTAAGAAGTTGGGAGCTTGGTGTGGGGGTTCTCTGCACACAAGTTTTTGCACATCCATTATGCTGTATCTCTGTAAAATACGTATTTAATGAAATCTGCAAGAAATTGAGGGAATTAAAATCACATGTGCAAAAGAACAGGCAAGTTTTTGATCAGCCCAGCATGAAACTATTTTGTTATCCTTAACCTGATTTGTTTGGTTTCCATTGTTCCTTTAAATTTTCAAAGGCCCTCCGCAAAGTTTATTCTGGGAAGTTCTCAAGAAATTTCACTTTGTATTCATTTTGAGGGCAGAGTTCAATTTGAAAAAATTAAAATTAAAATAAGCTTCACCATTATTTTCTCCTCTGATTGATAAAGGTTTGCTGAAACACTGAAGTAGTGAGGTTGCGCAGTTACCGATCCACAGTGGTGAGAAGAAGCCAATTCTAAACAGTAACCACAAATAAGACAAATGTAATACAGGCACATAAGTGTGTAGACATGATAGAGTTGTCTGCAGCACTTCCTTTGGCTGAACAATACCAATACTTGTTTTTCCTTACCTCTCATGTGCTAAACCATGTCCGTATATGAAGATAATGGTAATTTTTTTGCTTCTTGATCTGTAATGCTCCATGGAAACTTGTTATTTTTATTTATTCGTTTGTTTGTTTGTTTGCATTGATTTGAGGGATGGTGGAAAAAGGCCAAAAAACCACCACCGAAAATCCCCAAATCACTAATCTCCTTATCATGAGCATGTTGAATATTTCTTATGAAATATTTGGTGTCTGGTCTTCCTGCTGCAGTTTAAATGAATGAATAGATAAATGTCTGCCCTACGTTGCCTTAACAGAGATTTCCAAGTAAATATTCATTAGAGTTTATTCAGGCATATGTGTTCACACATACTTTCACCTTGTGTTTCTTTCTGTGGAGAGCCTGGCAAAATTTACTGTATGAAAGCAATTTCAGAAGAAGCAAATTTTAAGGAAACATTAGCCGACATTCATGTAAGAAATCTCAGGGATACAAAGTTAAGATTTGAAATGGAATGGTGATTCTGGAAGTTATTTATGGAAAGGAAATATGTTCTCATATGACAGGCACAAATAACAGAAGTATGGGATTGTGTCATTGAATTTTCTTGACTATGACAGATAAATGGTCTCCAAATAATTGTTCAGATATCTGAGTTTGTTCAGGAATGAATGTATTCAAGGAAATGACGATATTTTTCTTCATAGCTTGCAAGCTGAAATGAGGGAGAAAGCCGTAGAGAGGCAATTTCATATGGACGGACCACCCAACTTTGCTAAGTAAAGGGATGCAGTCACCACTATAGCATTTTGTGGACTAAATGGTAGTTTAGCATTTCTCATTCTGTAAGCTGCAAGAATTTGCCGTTTTGTAGGAATCTTTGATATTCTAGTAGAGAAAATGGAATGGGAATTATGTTGCACAATGATTGTCAAACCCGGTTACAAAATGTTTCTGAAGCTTTTTCTTCACTGATTTTCTCAACCAGTCTTTTTCCGTGTTCCTCTTCTATGTCAGACTTAAGCTTACTCTTGATAGTGCTCATAGGATTTGTTTATAAGTCTTGTTTTCTAATACTTGTATTCATCTGAGGATGCTGTTCCATTAAAACAAGCTCTCATCAGAAATCATGCCATCTTCATCCACTGTGATGAGAGAAGACTTGGATATTATTATTTTGCTTTTCAGTCAAAGCAATTCTAAATATCTCCATCCCATCCAATATTCTGTGCCTCTGTATAAGCACTTTCCTTAGCAGAGAGAAATTGATTTAGTTAACTTATGTCCTTAAAGGAAACACATTGCCACTAAGGAATTGCATTGAGTAATTGCATATTCAAGTTTTTGAGTTTGTCCTCCAACTTGACTCAGGAGAGCCTCTGTTATAAAGGCTATACCTTCTTTCCCTGCTGAAGAAGTAAAATATTTGGTCGCTAATCTGAAAGTGTGGAGATCTCCATGCAAGACCCTGGAATATTTTGTTTTGTGGCAATGTATGTCCTGTTTTTCTAGCTCTGCTATAGTTTCCCTTACTCATCTCTGAACCCCCTTTCAAAATAAACTGGAGCTGGATGTCAGAGTTTTTACCTTTCTCACTGATGGCTAAAAATTTTCCTGGGTGGAAATATGCTCCTGTCTCCCAACTTTGATCTGTGAAGTTGTAGACCCAGTGAGGACAGGATGATGTGCAGTGAGACTGGTTTATTTCTCATGTTGGAAATGGACTGTAGCTTGGGGAAATCCTATTGCTTTGCATGAATTCTTATGAAGACATTTTGAGTATTTTTTGTAGATTACTCCCTTTTCTTTTTCACAAAATATTTCTATTAATTTACAATGCCTTTGTAACAGCTGTGATTATCTAAGTTGGCTCCATGTAGGTTTCTGTTAAGAATGAAATTAAACAGTGCTGCACAGTCGCTTCTCAACATAGAATAAGTTTTCCAAAAATATATCCCTCCCTGGATGCATTTTTCATGTTGTTTATTTTTACTTCCCCCGTTCACTTACAGAACATCTGGTATTTGCATTTGCTGCAGGTAGAAACAGATTATTTAATCTCTCTGCCAAAACTTTGGACACAAAGTGAACGGTATCAATCATCAGGATAATCTAGTCTGGGCATAGGCCAAAAAAGATACATCTTTCTTGTTTTCTCCAGAGTAGACTGTGAGCTTGTGGAAATAGGATTTTGTCTTTGAAGAACATTTAATTACTTTTTCTTAATTAGCAAGTTGTATTTTTATGGAGTTGGTCTATAAGGCTCAGATTTTAAGAAATTCACTTTCTTGGAAGGATCTCCATAGGCAGCCTACAGCACTGGGATGGGTATTATCGCCTCATTGGCTGGTGAACAATCACTTCTCTCCAGCTCAACCTCTGTGTTGCAAGCATCTGCTCTGAGAAACTGAAGGACAGATGACATTCACAAAATAGTTTGGGTCCTGTCCTTTATTTTGTGACAGTGAAAATAAGAAAAGCTTTATCCTGAAATCCTGCAAATGGTTTTCTTTTGTGTTCTTAACAAACTTTGACAACCATATGACAGTAAGTACCTATGATGTTAGAAACTGCCAACATCAGGAGCAATAGAACAACCAGCACGTATACCCCCTGGTCCCAAAGGTCTCTTACTAGTCAATCTGATAAGCCACAATGTTGAACCAAGCATTTGTATTAGTCTGAATCTTTCTTTGTATATTATGCATCTTTACAAAGCGATGGCTGTTTGTGCCAGCTTCCACTCCACAGGTCATGCTTCTCTTCATGTAGGGAGGTTTGTGCTTCTGCAGGGTACTGGAGCTGGTTTGTATGGGCTATCCATCCTTTTTCTCTGTGACGCTTTGTTCCCTATTAAGTACAAAACCTGACTATTGTGAGGTGGGTGGGGAGTGCCAAAAAGTGGAGGATCAGGAGCCATCCAGCTGGTTGGCTTCAGTGGCCACCCAGCCTGGTGGGGCTTTTCTTTGCTATGCTTCGTACTTTGATAGGCTTTGCAGCATTAGTTAGATACGTGGCATGACTCTGAGCACCATGATACTGAATGTTGAAACGTTGACACACTAGGGATGTTATTCTGATGTCAGTGCCAAATACATGAGAAAAAAATAAGAACCAAAAATGAACCTTCTGGAAGAAGTGCTTTGTTCATGTATTTTTGAACAGGAATTCTGTGTTTTGAAGTCTTTCTCAGAAGAAGACGACTAAATCTTAAATGGAAATATTCTATGGCCATTTTGAAAGCCATTCCTTCCACTCCAGCGGATACAACAACTAGAACCCATTTCCACTCCCTTTCTTCTTTTATCTGTTTCCTTTCAGTGAAGCCTCAAGAAAGTATTTCCACTCCCTTACCCTCCTTAAACCAGGAGGCTGCCTGATATCCTCGCGATTTGCTCTCCTTCAGGAAGCAGAATAAAAATCGCAATGGGATAACTTGTTAATTTACACACGTGCACAGCTCCTTTATCTCCAGGACACAGGCAGCTGGTGAGGGTCTGTGTGTGCTTGAGCTGCCTCAAAAGCTGTATGAAACGTATCTGCTGTGGGAGAGATGCATGAATTTTTTCAGAACGCATCTTTGAAAATATGAGAGCTTAAGAAGAACTGGGTCACATCTGACTGCTACCATCTGGCCCACTTCACTCCAAGATTACCCAGGAATGTATTTCACATGTGCCTTTGGAACAAGATTGTGAGCTGCCAAAAAAGAAAATATTTTGCAGCTGAGCATTGTGTTTCAGTCTGAACAGTTCAAATGCAGTAACCAAAAGAGGATTCCAGAGCTAGGAATCACGAGGATCATTCAGAATCAGCCCCTTTATTTTGTCTGAGTGGTTTTGTAAGACAGATCCTATCGTTTGTTGGATTTGGTTTGGAGGTCTCTGGGGCTTGATACAGTAGTTTCCCGATGGTGATCTGACTTCTAAACCCAAGTCCTGGGCAGGGGGTTGATCTTGTACTAATTCAGTGGGGAAGCTGTTGCCAAAAGGCTCTACCCCCATGTCTCAGTTTTCCTGTGCATAGAATGAGGAAATTTTGCTTCTGAAAAACTGAGGTGGGCTGCCCTGCCAGAATTTTGTATAGAAGTGAAGATTTAATAATGTGCATTTATTACATATGGAAATGTGTGATGTGGTGTTATTACTTATTTGATTAAATCAAGAAATTTCTCCATGAAAAACAACATGTAGGCAGGAACTTGATTGATTAAAGATTGCATAGAGTACATCATGCTTGAGCTAAAGTAGGTTCAATTCTACATAGCATGAGAAAACCTTCTCAGTAAAATGTCAACTCTGAGGGACAGTAGCATTTTCCCTTGCCTCTGTCTGGGAGTTTTGTAAGTGGGGAGAGAGCTTCAATTTTTTCTTGTTAATTATTTTAGGCTTTATTGAGGTTTGAAACCCAGGGCACTCTCTCTTACTGGCAGTATTTGGGCAGCATACAGTATGCAGCTGGGGAAAGGTGTGCAGCATTCATATTACCCAGAGCCACCCATCCCACACTTAATTATTTTAGGCTTTATTGAGGTTTGAAACCCAGGGCATTCTCTCTTACTGGCAGTATTTGGGCAGCATACAGTATGCAGCTGGGGAAAGCTGTGCAGCATTCATATTACCCAGAGCCACCCATCCCACACTTTGCAGAGAGAGAACGTGCTTGGTGGGAGCAACTTTATACTTCAGAGTGGTCTTCCTGAGGGGCCAATCCTACAGAAGCATCTCCACACCCTATCTGCTGTTGCCCTCATGGGCTACAGCAAATTCTTCTGTTGTGGCACCCATGGTTGTGAATAAGCACAGCCTCAGCAGAGTGACAGCTCTCATCCCTAAAGATGAGACTTTTGAGTCAGAGCTGATGACTTGTTGTTGTAACATGGAGGAAGTTGTTCAGATTACTTTTGCTAATGTAGTAGCTGCATGTCAGGCAGAGCTTTCAAACTGCTGCACCTACAAAGGTTTCATGTCTCTCTAACCCTGCTGTTACCAAAACAAGTAAAGAAAAAGAAACCAGTGAATTGTGCAAAGTTCTCCCATGGCAAAGATGTGTTTGCCATAATTTGAAACAGTTATGAAGCTGTTAAGAAGCATTATTTTTCTTCCAATATGGAAGAATTTGATAACTTCTATGCTTCAGTCTGTGCTTCTGAATAATAATACCAGGTTCCAAATACAAATAGTGAAAGTAGTGTTTTGTGGCTTTGCTGCAGTCTGCAAGCACTGAAGAGGATGAGAAGGAAATCAAAAACTATATTCATTGAATCATTTCTTGATTCACTCTGCCCAGTAATACTGGCAAAAAGATAAGTTGTGTTTTTCATAATAAATGGCAATTAATCTCAGCTTTCTCTGAAACACACCCAAGGAAGAGAACGGCACCAAGCTGCAAGTAGACTTAGTCTCAGATCATGTTTTGCTGGGAATATCTGTGCTCCACCCTGACGATCTGTGTGAGCCAGTTGTTAGTAACTACTCATAGCTCTCACTGAGAGACAAGAGTGAGATTTCTATAGGCTGGGTATCATTTTCTTAACAATCTTTTACAAAACACCCTTCTTTGGTGTGTTGATATCCTTTGTTGGTCTCAGAGAAGAACGTCTACAGCATGGGAAACATCATTCCTTTATAGTAGGAAATGATTAATCTCTGTTTGCACTGTCAAGGAATAATCTCATCCTCTGCCAGCCCAAAATCTTCCTCACAGCATCAGTAAAATCAGTAAAAAAGTGTGAACTTTTCTGTCGGTAACCTGTGTTCATGCCCAAGGCCCTTTTCAGAGCCCAGAAACAGAGTTTCCACTTCATATTTCTTTTTAGGGAGCTGTGGGGCATGTAAGGTTTTCAGTTTGTGTTTTCTGGGCTTGATATATGCCTTTCACCTGAAATAAAAAAGATATTCTTTGCCGTATGTGACATGACCATTTCAGTAAGGAATTTGGATTTTCTTCCTGGTGGAAGAAAAAGAAAAGTCATGTAAAACAAAAGTTGAAGTAAACATGGCTATTCTTTCTCTTCTATCCTTGGGCATTTCTTGAGTAATTTGAGAGTATTTTCTTCCATTTGTGTCTATCTTGTTCTGTGCTGAAGTCCTGAGCACATGTAATGACCTCTTTAGGGACTCACCTAGAACTGCAAGGCTTAGGTAATGGCAGAGTTTTGCCAGCTTTACAAATAATGCAATTAGTTCAGGCTGTTTTATAATTTTCCCCTCTGTTATTTTATATACTTTCCTTGCACCCACTCAGAGACATATAATATAATGCAAATGTATCTGAAGAATCAATTTTTGTTCAAGAATTTATCAGATAAGAGCGTGCTTTTTGACTTCAAACCTGCTTGGCACTAGGTGGCACTCTGCTATAATCTAAATTAGTTAGTCTTAGTTTTGAAGTTTGGTAAACATTTTAGCAATAGGAACAACAAAGAGATTACATTAATTGCTAAGTTACCAGGAGAGATACTCATGCTGTGAGATGGGGGGGAATTTTTACCAGATTGTAGAACTGTCCCTGGATGAGGGAGCAGGAAGGAAAGTATGCATGTGTGTATTCTCATCGTACCTTTGATTGTACTTAGTGCTGAGAAAGCAGTGGGGGTAAACAGTAGGGAAGTTTTATAGTCTAAAATAATTCAAGACCACATCACCAGAGAATATGACAGGCATTCTGGGAACGCTTGGGGAAAAAAAAAACAAAACATTCTGCGCTGTTTGTTCATAGCTTATTTTAGTACTAGGAGACAGGAAGTTACAGTATTTATAATTTTCATATTTTTGCATTGCCTTTTTTAATTATTGTTTTTAGTGGACTGGATGTATGGTGCATGAGAAGATTTTATCAAGAAGTGTATTTCTGGGATAGATATTGCCTGGATGGATGTAAGATCAATTACATGGGGGGAAAAGGTCATAGTAATGGCTAGCAAGGTTGGAGATGTTTGCAGAGTGAATCATTAGAGAAGTGATTGGAAGTGATGGCTGCAGGGCTTGAGCACTGGAACTGATTTTCTGGTGAGACTTTCCTAGAATCATAGAATGGCCTGGGTTGAAAAGGACCACAACAATCATCCAGTTTCAACCCCTCTGCTGTGTGCAGAGTTACCAACCACCAGACCAGGCTGCCCAGAGCCACATCCAGCCTGGCCTCCTTGAATGCCTCCAGGGATGGGGCATCCACAACCTCCTTGGGCAACCTGTTCCAGTGCATCACCACCCTCTGTGTGAAAAGTTTCCTCCTAATATCTAATCAAAACCTCACCTGTTTCAGTTTAAAACCATTCCCCCTTGTCCTATCACTATCCACCCACATAAACAACCGTTACTCCTCTTGTTTGCATGCTTCCTCACTTCAGAGTGAGGCATTGTGATCCATCCAAGCCCTAATTCCAAGAGGAGGTGTTGTCTGGGAATAGCGTTCAAGTTCTGCTTTAATGACATCAGCAGTGTGGCAAATGGAAGAGGAGTGTCTCAGTTACCACACACCTGGGAACAAACACTGAAAGATTGTCTTGTGCGGCTGGGTCTGGAAGCAGTGAGATTGTGCCATAAGGGCAGCTGGCATCTAGAAACTGAGCCTTCCTCTGCAAAACCTTTTTACTTATGGATGAGATAGTTTGTGTGTTTGCTGCTTGTCAAGAAGAAATGAATAGTCTTTAGAAAAACTCGAAAATGCTGTTTAAAAAAACCCATGTTACTTGGAAAACGACAGTCAACTATTGATCTGACATCACTGCTATTTTTGGACGGCCTCAGAGGAAGGGTGACCCATTGCTCAGGACACAAACCCAGCCCTGGGATTACTGCTTTGATGTTGAAGCCAGATGATCCAGTCTTCCTGCGTGACCATGAGCACCAGGGCTGAATTCAGCTGCTTTAACCTAACTCATCCCCTAGCCCACTTACCGTAGGAGCTGAGACTCTGCAACAAATACATGATGAAAGCTAAAACATGAGATGGGGAATTGAGATGTAAGCTGGAGAATTTCTTCACTCAGACCAGGAGAGAAAGGGCCTACAGCAGATGCCTCTGCAGAACAAATGTATTTAGTATAGACTGGCCATGTGTCTACAGTTATTGTGATAGTGAATGCTGAATTTTTAATGTAGGTCTGCAACCATTTCGATTTGTTTTCTGTTTCTAACATTGAAGGCTCCATCCTGAAAAAGCTTTTCTTCTGCTCCACATCAGTCAGTTCTAACAACCCTAGATGACTGGTGCCATTTTCCTTGGCTACCTCCACATGTAATTTGCTTAGCTACTTTTTCTCAATAGTCAATTAACAGCTTTTTTTTTGTCCCTTAATTTTAAGGCTTGCTTAATGCTATTAAGACTGCTCTGATATCCTATGTTCCCTTTATTATTTTCTTCCCTTTAAATACTTAAAAACTGTTAGCTTCCATTTCTATTTCATGGCAGAAATTTGGTTCATTTCTAATGCCGAAAAGATCAGTGTATTTTGTAGATTTTTTTTTGTTTTGTTTTGTTTTTTTTTTGAGGTTTGAGAAAACTCAAAACTTCTGTGCTTCTATCTAGAGAAATTCTTGCAAAGAAAGATAAATCCACTTGGGAATGAATGACAATCTGTGCAATGCTTGATATGTAAAGATTATTTATTCTTTAATATTTGGGTGCATTATTGCTTCCCTCCTTGCAAAGATTGCATTACAAAAATTTCCATATATATTCAAATCTATCTGAAGCAGTTCATTGTGAAATGTGTCTGATCTGAGTTTACTTTGTAGAAGAATGCAGTTGCAATTTGTTGTTTCAAATCAGTCCAATATGTGGTGGAATACTGGTAAAATACACTGAGGCAGCCTGTCTTGCAGTGTATATTTCTGCTGGCAGAGACTTACATCTCCTTGGCCAAGCATTCAGAACTGGGATATAATCTAGATTCCCAAAAAATTCTCAGTGAAGTGCAAGATGTTTCTTGAGCACAGAGCCAGAGATCAAACTGAAATAAGGCGCTCTCTCAGAAATATCTTTAAAACTGTTTGAATAACCTAGTGTATATAAATATTTTAGGTCAACTATCATATTCTCTCAAGACTTGTGGGTGTTTCTGTCCGAGTGCCAGAAGCACTGCATCTCTAAAGAATGGAACCAATGCTGATTTCAGACTTCCACTACTGTGTCAGTAAATCCACCCACGTCTTGATAGTGTCAGTGCAGTGTGATGGAAAGTTTTAATTACCATTGGGCTTTCATGTTGTTTTACTGATTTTGTGTCAGAGTTGCAAGAGAAAGGAGAGGGTAGTATCCAGGGATGTAATTCCAAAAGTAAATCATCCAGGTATTTGAAGACAAACCCATCTTGCCTCAGTTTGCAGAGCAGTGCTGAGAGCCAGTCTTTCCATTTTTTTCACTTTTAAAAAACTGGTGTTAAATTAGTAGATAAACAACCATCAGCAAGCTCTTCAGTCACATTCCTGAAGCCCTATAGCATCACATCTGTGAACAGCACACACCCACTCACGTGCTTCCTTAGAGCCACATTGAGATTCTCTGTTGATGGGAGCAAATATGTTTTAGGATGAATTATACAGAGATGAGCCCAGATTAATAGGCTATACCACCAAGCAGCTACCAGTGTGGTTAAATTTGTGGTGCAGACAGAGCTTAAGCTGGTGTCTCACTTCATCATGGCAACCACTGTGCAGTCTGCTGACCGTCTCTATTTGAGTGTTTTGGCAGAATCCTGTTTAAAATTGGAAGGAATGCTTTTAATAGTCTGTACATTTCTGTTGGAGGCCTGCATTCAGGATACAGTTGCATCCCACTCATATGTAAGTCTGATTGGAAAGCATAGTACAGGATGGATATACTTTGTGGCTACAGGACGTGAGCAAGACAGGCTTAAAGTAACACTGGCTGAAATATGAAAGATTCAGAGTTTTTAAGGTTATGTGCCAGATTTAGATCCTTCACATATGAAAGCAGCAGCAACTTTATTGAAGTCAATGGTGTTAATGTGTTGCAGAGCACATGAACAGCTTCTGAATGCTTAATTATTTGAACCGAAGCACAACCATGCTTTTATGTCACTTTGGGATATTGGATGCGGAGCTGTGAAGCTCCTAAGAAGCCACCACAATTGCCAGCTGCTGCTAGCTTTCACACAAGAGAATTTAGCTCATCTCAAATTCATGCAGCAGTTTGGAAACAGCAAAAATCTTTGCTACTTTACTTTGGTATCGGAAGAAGGTATGGTTTCTGTATATTTCCACTCGGGTGCTTGGTTTTGTTGAAAGGGCATCTGGCCATCTTCTGAGTTTTGTGCAGGTAGAGAGAGCACTGTGGGTTGCACATAAAATGTACGGAGCTTGCTTTGCAAGCACTGTTTGCAAATGCTCTATCCGGGCTGTGTCAGCGTGTGGGTTGGATAAAATCGAGCTGTCAACCACAAGAATTCACAGCTTAACTTTTGGTCCCTTCTCTTTCTTCTTTGCCCCATTTCCCAATTAAATTTCAATAAGGAGAATTTATTTTCTTATTGAATATTTGGCTTCTTTTTATATTTTATTTTCTGGCTCACGAACTGAACCAACACTCTTGGATTGCACTATAAAGCTTTTCTTTACAGCTAACAGGACTAGATTTTTTTTTTTTTTTAATGAATTTAAAAATTTAGAAAACATAAGTGAGAATTGAAAGCAAAGATCTTCCCAGAAGTTGTTGATTCCTCGTGGAGACTTGAGGGAAAAAACAGCAACAAGAAGAGCTCCAATATCCAGAGCAACACTGAAGTAATCTTCTTAACTTTAGTTTAATTGAAACTAAAGCACAGACAGAATTAGCCGAATGGTAATTGCATCCTAAGCAGAAATTATGATTTCATGGAAAAGAGCGATAAAGCAAACACACCTGAAAAGGGAAAGTGCAAACTATCATCTCCTCATCAATATTTTACTGAACATGAGGAAATATATTCCACCTGGAGTACAAGTGGATATGTTGTTTTGTGATGCATGCTTTTACTTTGAAGAATCAAATGGTGCCTTCTTGGCCACCTGGGCACACTGTCAGCTCATGAGCATCGATCAACGCTGCCAGGTCCCTTTCCTCTTCACAGTCATCCAGCTACATAGCCCCAAGCCTGTAGTATTCCATGAGGTTATTGTGGCCAAAGTGCAGGACCTTGCAATTGGCCTTGTTGAACCTCATCCCATTCACCTCAGCCCAATCCAGTTTATCCAGATCCCTCTGCAGGACTTCCCTACATTCAGGCAGATTGACACTACCTTTCAACTTGGTGTCATCTGCAAACTTACTGAGGGTACACTCAATCCCCTTGTCTAGGTTATCAATAAAGATGTTAAACAAGATAGGCCCCAGCACCTTGGGGACACCACTTGTAACAAGTTGTCACCTGGACTTAACTCCATTAACTACTATCCACTGGGCACAGCCCTGTAGCCAGTTCCTTATCAAAGGAAGGGTATACCTGTCCAGGACACGGGCAACCAGTTTCCCCAGAAGAAACCTGTGAGAGACCATGTCAAAGGCTTTCTTGAAGTCTAGATAGAATACATCAACAGCCTTTTTCTCTTCTACCAGTCTGGTCACTCAGCTGTAGGAGATGAGGTTGGCCAAGCATGACCTGCCTTTTGTGAACCCATACTGGCTGGGCCTGATCCGCCAGATGCCACACACATGCCGTGTGATCTCACCCAAGATGATTTGCCCCGTAACTTTCACTGGTACCGAGGTCAGGCTGACAGGCCTGTAGTTCCCCAGATCCTCCTTACAGCCCTTCTTGTAGATGGAAGTTACGTTGGCAAATCTCCAACCCACTGGGACATCTCCAGATAACCAGGAGCACTGATAGATGGTGGAAAGCGGCTTGGCAGTCACCTCTGCCAGTTCCCTCAGTATCCTAGGGTAGAGCCCATCTGCTCCCATGGACTTGTGACAGTCCAGATGGAGGAGCAACTCTCTAACTGCCTCCACCTGAATCACTGGGGTGTGTTCTGCATACTGCTCCAGACTTCCAGATCAGGGCGTAAAGAGCCCTGAAGATAACTGACCGGACTATTAAAGACAGATGTAAAGAAGGCATTGAGGACCTCAGCCTTTTCCTTATCCTCAGTGGTCATATTCCCCAAAGTGTGACCTCTTTCTCTCTACCTGTACAAAACAGATTATCCACACTTATTCTTCAAAAAGGAACTTTGAGAGTAATTTCATGTTCTGTAGTACTTAAACATATTTTTCTAAATTCTCCATACAGAATTATGGAATCAGACATTGATTTGTGCTATAGACATGTCCCTTTTTTTTAATGTAACGTTCCACTATTCTCTACTCATTTGAATAATCTTTGTTGGATACTTGTTGACCAGGGTATGGCAAAGGAATTCAGAAGTGTAAAAGTTACACTTCTAAAAGTGCAAAAGTGAATCTATGGATAAATGATTTGATTTTTAGAAGCTGTGGTGGCGATTTCTACAGAACAAACATGCCTTTGACAGCACCTTTATGAAAAGATGGACTAGAAAACACTGGCTGAGATTAGATTTGAACACTGACTGAGGCTGACAGATCCATCTCTTCTCATAGCACTGCAGAAGCAACATGATGAGTATTGAGAGGTTATGAAAGAAATATTTATTTGCAGATGAGATGTTGATGGTGGAGAAACTGTCAAAAAAAAAAGTGGAAAAAGTTACGAAGATACAACACAACATTTTTAGGTTCCAATTGAGTCCTTTTTAGAGTGGCTCAAATGAGCTAATTAATCTTCTCAGGTTTTGTTGACATTAAAAAATACTGCATGATGATCTCTAACATAAAGCCATTATTACTAGAGTATTTGATTTCTGCAGCATGCGTTTTGGGGGAATTTATTTTTGAATTGCTGTAGTCTGATCCTGAGGACATGCTGCCCATTAGTACAGTATGTGCACTCCTGACGTGCATTGTACAGTTGAGTTGAATGCTAACAGAACTTTGCACTCCGAGATATTCTTGGGATACAAACAAAAATGCAGTGTAAGTGGGATTAGCAAAGAGATTCACTTCAAAATTGTTCTCCTAGCCTCTGGAGATGGGGACAGGAATTTATGCTGTCCTCCCTTTTGAGAGAACAGCACCTGGGAATCTTAACCCTCTTCACGTCTGCGGCAGTCAGTCCATCATTCTGGGGGACATGTAGTCTCCCATGACTTGGGGAAATACAGCCAGCATCTCAGTTGCCAGCAGCTTAACTGTAGCAAAATGAGGGATTTAACAGACAAGTTCCTTTAAAGGCAATCCAAAACTATCCATTTTTGGATCCTGACTGCACTTTTTAAAACATCAAACCAATGTGAAAGGAGTAAGGAAGGAAGACTGGAATGACTCTGCCTGATGTTCACTATTTGCTGCCCAAACACTTGTCACAAAGCCAGAAAACTGGAGGAAGGAGGCTCACCTGTTGGCAGCACACTTTTCCTGTGTTTTAACATTGCAAACTGGCAAGCTAGACCTTAAAAATCTACTCTTTGCATATCAGTAAAAAAAGATTTCATTACAGCTCAGTTCCTTGCATTAATAAGTCTTAAATCTTCTTTCTCTTTTGTCTGACTTTCCATTTTTAGCTTACATTTCTATATTCCTAAGGGAGGTTCCCCCTTTTCATTTTCACGCGGTCTTGATGCTGGGAATCCCATTAACGTTGTTTGTATGACCTCCGGAATGTAAGTAAATGTTTCATAGCAGTCTATCTTCTTGGCTGCTCTCCAGTGCTTGTAATTAACTCTACATATATTCCTGTATCCATTGTGCCAGCTTCAGATCTGATCTAGTAGCAGCAGTGGAAGCCAGAATAAAAAGCAAAGCTTTGTGAGAGTAATTAGATTGATATAAAAGAGTGCTTGTCTAATGAAAGTGCTTTGCTTGCTGATTAGTCTTGTTTGCTGTGCATACTCTCTCCTTTTAACAGTATAGCAGTTGTAGGAAATAGCAGCAAGTATAAAGCAGCCCTCCTAAACTATGACTCCTACCTAAAGTATGCAAGAAAAACCCAAATGGTTGGGCACCCTTAATTTTTTTAAAGGATGGTGGTAAACATACATCTCTAGTGAGTGGGCTTAATGAACTTTTGCTTAGAAAACAAAACATTTCACTTTATAAATCATTTAAATACTTAATCATCCTGACTAGCTTGCACAGTTTTTAAAAATAGCTCTTTTCCAAATATTATGCCTTATATCCTTTGGTCTCTTTTTTACTATAATGTTCGCTTCTGGAAAATATTCATTGAGTCTGTGTCACTTAATACACCCAGTTCTTGGATAATTTCAGATACTGAAGAAAGATAAAACTTCTTTTAAAGCTGAGATATATCAGAGGATATAAGTTAATTCTTGACCAGAATGGACCAGGTTCTGATCACAGCTATGCTGTAGAAATCTCTAATTACACTGAAACCAGTGCACCAAGAGAGCTGAATGTGCAGGTTGGCCTTTATCTTATAAAGTGACACTTTAGAATTTCCTATCTTTAATCCATTTGGTTTTCATATAATCATAGGATCGAAAGGAAAGTCATCTAGTTCAGCTCCCCTGCTATGCACAGCTCCATCAGGTTGCTCAGAGCCTAATCCAGCCTCACCTTGAAAGTCTCCAGGGACAGGGCATCCACATCCTCTCTGGGCAACCTGTTCCAGTACCTCATCATCCTCAGTGTAAAAGACTTTTTCCTTGTATCTAACCTAAATCTCCACTCCTTAATCTGGAAGACACTTCCCCTTGTTCTATCACAACAGACCCTGCTAAAGAGTCTGTCCTTTCTTTCCTGTAGCTGCCATTTAGATATTGGAAGACCACTATCAGATCACCTCACAGCTCTCTCTTCTCCAGGCTGAACCGCCCCAGCTCTCTCAGCCTGTCCTCATAGGAGAAGTATTCCACCACTTGTATCGTTTTTGTGTCCCTCCTCTAGACACATTCAGAATCTATGCTCTCAGCTTATTTTCTGTATCCAATTATGTATATCTAACCTTGATTAGCATAACTATTGAAAAACAAAGGCTTTCTTACTGTTTTTAAGCTTAGTCTATTAACATGGATGAGACACCACTTGCAGAGTAATATTAGTGGCTCAGACAGCCTTTGTATAATACTCCTGTTGATGGTTTTTATATATGTCATTCACCTGGAACAGATGTTTTCCCTCCTTTCACCATTCACCAAAAATATCTGAGAGAAAAATGAAAACACAATTAGTATGCATGGCTATCCAATTAATTTAAATAAATTAGCATTAAAATTGATTCTAGATTTGTTTAGCCACTTTCTGCAGTAACCAAAAGTAATCTTGATGTGGAACCGAATTTCAGCAGATGCCTCAGTTAGCAGCAGAGATACGTTTTCAAAATGGGATTCTTTATTACAAGATGGTAATTCAGTACAAGAACCAGAATGCTTTCTGTGAGATGTGTGAATCTGGGCTTTAGTCCACTGGTAAAATGGTAGAGAAAAGCACTCACTTGAAATAGAGAGAATCACAGTCAGTTGAATCTTCTGAGCTTTTTGGAAGAAGACAATGCATATCCACTGGTTGTAAGTACACTTTGCACTATGGACTATAAAAAAAACTTCACTAAGCATTACTAAGCACAGCAGTTCCTAGATTAGATATTTTTAATACACTGGAAATATATATTACAAGTTGTTGGAGGCTCAGGGAAGGAGAAATTATCATTCATGGTCAAAGGATGCAGCATAGGGGATGGTGTATTGCTGAGTGCAAGGAGAAAAGGGGATGATGTTTGGACATTTGAGGAGAACCCTGAATTTGTGTTTAGGGGCACTTCCTCTTTGCTGGCAGCTTAGGTGTGGAATTCATCTTCAGTCTTCCCTAGCATTTGCTTTCCTTATGTGCTGTGTGTTGTGATGAAATTGATGAATAAAATACATCCTCTATACAGTGCTCTTCCACAGCTGCCACTGTTTTTTCTAATCCAAATCAAATTTTCCAGCTCTGCTAGAGATTGTGCAGTTAACTGTGATGACAATGTGGTGGCAAGTTTAGTGAAACTCTCCTATGAAGTAGGTCTGATGCCATCTCCAATCATTCTCCAACCAAAGTTACACACATAAATATTCAGAATTATCTATGATCCCATAGCTAAATAGCTAGCTGTTTTGTTCTTTGACTGTAGTTTTAAATGAGCTAGGACATAACTTTTCTCTGGCTTTTAGGAAGCATCATGTCAGTGGGGCAAAAAAATAAAGTGTGAGGGCTTATATGGAGAACACTATTCACTCAATCACTTAATGATAATGGATTGTGAGTGTTAAAATATTGCCCGGTTGGGAAAAAATCCAAAAAGCTGAAGCCTTTGCAATTAGAATTTGTTGTGCTTTGTTGCATTTTCATCTCCTCTAGACAGTTTTCTACAGCTCAAGATCTACCCTCCAAATCATTACACTGTAGTCTGTGACATGGGGACTTCGTCATCCAGGAAGAGGGGAGTCTGGGTTCTGTACTAGGACAGCTCTATTCCCTCTTCCTTTTACTTTTGGCTTTGATTTTATGCATGAAGCCAATAAGCCATCAAGCACAAATAGATGGAAGCTCCCTTGTTGCTGTAATGAAGCACTTGAAAATAGTAACTAACACCAAGCCATTTTAAAAAAGGGTACAAAATGAATCATGATCATTTTCCCTTTCCTCCTCCAGAATATCAGCTGTTAATCTCCTTCCTCCCACGGGATAATGATACAAGATCCTTCAACCAGCAGGTGAAATCTTGAGTTGAATCAGAATACTAAAGAAAACTTATTCTGAGATAGAAAGATTTATTAAGTAAGCCTGAGTCAGTCATATATATTATTTTAATATGAAGCCTAAAAGCTGACAGCTTGGAACTTGTACCTCAGTACAAAACAGCAGTGTAAACATGTCTTGTACTTTAAAAAAAAAAGAAGGAAAAAAGAAAAGAAATGATGCCATGAGCAATCTGTTTCGCTGGGTTAATAAAGTTGTTGCCAACATAGTGAAAATGATGGATTACACTGTGATTTGCTTGTACTTTGTGTAAAGTTTAGTATACTCCTATACACAACCTACAGTTGATAGGCTTTAAGGAGTCTGCAGAAACAAATATATAAATGAGAATGAGTCATTAATTAGTTGCTGTTTGTCTATCTTTTCCTGCATGAGTAAACATTTGGGGTTCTTTTATGCTGTTTGGCAGTTTATTGCTTCAACATTTGAGACCTTGTGAGCTCAGCAGGTGTGAGGCAGTCACTTGTGGTGCCAGTCATGATGCTTTTGCTTCCTCTAAAGAGATCACCTCTG